>NW_017295983.1:181312-193535 GCF_001594075.2 Trachymyrmex cornetzi
TGCAGCTGAGATCCTGTTTGTGCGTACTTTAATTTAAGCAATAATACTTTTGCAATCCGTACATCCAATACAGAGATTTTTCACCGAATGGAAATGTAGTAAAACAGAAGGCTTTAGCATCGCAACAAACAATAAAAAATTTATACAAAAGGCTATGGGAGTCAACCTCAGATTGTTAAAAATTGCGAGATACATTTAATTAATAATATCATATAATTTCGTACATTTCGACTTCTGTTTGGGTCATCTTCAGCATCACAAACTTAATATTACAGCGACTATTTTAGTTAATACATCGCAGTCAATATCTTCAAAGTTTTCCCTCCTTTTATGTATGACTATTGTGAAGCATTGAAGATATTGCGCGAGATATAGCCTTTTGTATAAATTTTTTATTGTTTATTGTAATAAATTATAAATTTATAATTCTAAGTAATTTAATTTATTTTAATTGTGCTGGTTATTCGATCTTCGGGTAAACTATGTAATAATTTATCTACTGAATAAACGAAATAATAATAAACAGAATAAATAAAAAAAAGTAAAAATGTAAAGAGATAAAAGAGCGAGTTCTGAAGTTTATCGAAAGGTAGAACAACGCAGCCAAACGGCATAAATAAATTCCTTCCATAAATTTCTAGAATCATTATATATTCAGACTTCTGACTCTGGCTCGCGATCTTGCAGGTGGTTAATAACAACAAGCAGAGCGATTGTTATTACAAGAAAAACTCGGAATCGAGTTTTTTTTTGGTGTTTAGAGCAACATATATATTTTCTACGCCTTCTTGCTGTACAGACGGCGCAAATACTATTCTTAGTCGTGTATCTGCAATAAAATATAATGGCGAACGAGTATCATTCGGTTTTTATGATATCGCTATTTGCGAGAAAGCATCGCAAGTAAGCAGCGCTTTATATCAGGTATATTCGATCCGTGCCCGCGATATTGCACCTAAGACCGATAATTATACGATTCCGACGCTGAGAAAATGCCGAGAGTCACGATTTAATCTACGAGTTGGCCGCTTAAAATTATTCGAATCGGCGAACGTAAGCGCAATTGAAAATAATTACCGCGGCGAGAGACGGAAGAGAGGGGACTGATCAGAAAAAGCGTAATCGTTAAATGGAATGAGCTCCGTTTAAGGGTTCATTCGCACGATGTATAACGTCAACATCGCGTGTCGTCAACGTCATGAAATATTCCGTAATACAGTCTAAGCGATTATAATGCACCAGGTTGATTCAGTAATACCACTGTCAATTTACACTGGCTACCGCTACGGTTGCGCTACTCTGGAAAAACATTTTTGTATAAGTGAGATTAATTCAAATATAAATTATGTTTTCGTATTGAAATAAAAAAATGACGATCATTTCCATATACAATTTATAGTTCAATATCAATGTAAATTCATGTGACTTATCTTTGCAGCTACATATTTGTATTTTAAAATATGGAACAAGAATAACGTAAAATAATCGAAAATGGGAAATACATATATTTGTTTTTGTAATTTTGAACATGTATGGAATTGAGATAAGATAAATAAGAATTAAATAAAAAAATAAAATTACAAAAATTAAAAGAACCTCTACTGTCGATGTGTTGTATATTGAAAATAATTTAATTCTTATTTATCCTATTTCCATTCATTTTCATATAAATGCATTTATGTATTTTTTAATTGTTGTACACTGCAGCATTGTTCTTGTTTGATTATCTTTTAAAACGCACATCGGAGACCAGATCCGACTGTCGATATAATATCATAGATAATTTAATTCTTATTTATATCAATTTGTCCTATCTGAATTGGTCGATATTGCATCTTCAGTTCTATATTGTAAAATGACAGCCTGTATAAGACAGATGTATCTGCTTTATGCAAGAAAGTATAAGTGATGGTTAAGAAACAGTTAACGACCAGTTCGTAAGAATCGTAACGTGTGGAATTTAAACGTCTCTTACGCACGCGAGAGGCCGGAGTCGTAAACGTGATGAGCGATGAGGCGAGTTGAGAGCGTGAAGCGTAACGATTTCTGCCGCCGTGAGATACAGGTATCATCGACCAACAATATCAGCCATTAATCATTTGCCGCGAATATCGATAACCGGTCGCCGAACAAACCATTATGCGAGTGACGTACGGTGTTAAAAGCCGCGCTATTGCTGCCCGCGGCATCCACGACGAGAATCTAACGCGATTGACCCTAACAGACAGGGAATGCGATATTATTAGAATACAATAGTATATAGAGAATTGAAAAACGTAATTAATCTTGATCGCCTGCAATAATTCTCATGCTTACAATTAATAATATTAACGCCATAATAATGCATTATTTAAAGTTTCACTGAGATGTATACAGCCGTAATTTGTAAAATTTTCAATATCATAATATTATAAATAAAAAGATAGCGAAAAGAAAGGAAATAAAATGACTCATCATCATCAGTGAATATTGTGTGTGAGTTTTAAAATATTAATATGCAGATATTTGATATACAACTCTTAAACCTAAGAATATACTTTAACAAAAAGATAATGACTTTAAATAATATGTAACTTTTGTTAGATTTCAGAGTAGAACTTTATTTATAAGTTTTATGCTGTACATTTTGATATATTTATATTTTTTAAATGTATATATTATATATATATTGTAATATATGTACAGTCGAACCTCCGTAAAATTAACCTCCGTTTTGTTTTAACTTCCGTAAGAGTCATGTCACCCATATAGTAATCGAGCACATGTGCTTGCGCATTTGTTTACTTTTACGGAGGTCGGTCGGTCCCGACAAATTACTTTTATAGAGGCTCGACATTGATTCTTCATATACTTTTGTATTATACAGCACTTAATGGATATAGGTCTAAAGTGAGTTTAGGATATTATAATGTTATCATCATAACAGAATATAACGTTATAAAATAAATTATAACTTATAAAATCATAGACTACTTCAAAATGTAGAAATTTGTACAACAAATTAAAAACAATTCGATCTTTAATGTAATATATAAAAAAGTCAGTAGAACGTTGACATCAGACATGAACAGTACAGAGAAATTTATATATACGTTTTAAGATATCATTGTTTTAGGGAACTCAATGATATTGATATAGATACGTAAAGAATGTTGAGAAGGATCCGATTCACAGGATCGAAACGTACATTGTAATAATAAAGAGGATTTTATCACACGTTTACAACTGGTGTTATTGACTTGATAAGGCTTTAAATACTTTATGAGTAATATATAAAAAGAGGTATATAATTAATATATAATTACTCTCCAAAACTTTTACAGTATAAATCTCACTTTTAAAGATTAAAAATTGTGTAATTCAATTTTTAGAGATTAAAAATTAAGTCACTTTTTTTTCAAGATTTAATTTTCGCTCTTTAGAATGAGATTCTATTCCAAAGAATGCAGAGAATAGGTTATATCTATATATAATGATATTTCTGTAACTTAAAGAGATATATACAAGAGAGATAATTTCTGCTTAATTTTAGAGAAGATAAAAGTGTTTAATCTCGATTTTACGATTTTGCCGGTATGGTTATTTCAAATGGTACTTTTCTATTAATTTAATATGATAGCTTGTATGATAGCTTAAGGCCTGCGTAAATAAAAGGACACAATTGTTACGCCGTTGTAGATCGGAAACGCTGATATATGTGATTTGTAATATTATACTTCTGTATGTTGTCAGTGTTGTTGCTGTTACGCTCAGTTGCCCAGTTGTTTTTCTAGCAGTATTCTGTCAATTCAGTTACGCTTTAAATAAAATAATTTGTCATTACGATTAACTAGATTAGACTGTCTATTTCCTTTCGACGCGCGTGCGCGCGCGCGCGAAATATAATACATTAATAAAAAGACTTCAATCGTATCACGATATGACGAGAAATATCAATCGAAGCTTCCTTCAGAACCGGTGTGTCAAGATTCAACATTCCAGTTCCGTAGCATTGTATCTAAAAAAAGAAATGATTTCTCTGAGCTCATCGCTACCAATGATAGAATAGGTCTTCATATGTTATCATAGATATCTCATATGCAACGCTAAACTAGTAATATAGATTTGTCTTGTTCACGCGAACGGAAGGAAGGCATGGCGTTCGTAAGACAGCATATTATTCACATAACAGAATGTAAACACCACTTTTGAGAGTTAATTTACCATAAAATTGAAAAACTAGCTCTTGTTAGTGTCAACTTTTCTACTTTTTTAGTTATTCCTACTGCTGAAGTAGCAATTATATATCGTAGCAATCGAAACGGATGCGGACTAATAAGTGAACGCTCGCCTTCATGAGTGATCGATATTGACGTATTTATTTCTATGCCAATTACACGCGACGATTAGAAACGGTACATTCAAAGATTTCACATCTAATTGTAATCGTATAGCTCAAGAAAAAAATGAATGCTTATAAAATTATTTTTTAAAGTATTTTTACTCCTTCAACAAGATTAAAATAATTTTTGAAATCAATTCGATGTATACATATATACACATACTTAAACATATACATACATATTTATATATATATATATATATAGGCACGTACATATAAATATTTATTATATTATTTCCTGTATGTATATATTTTTAATTTATTATTCTTTCATATTATGTTCATATTTTTATATTACATAATTTTTTCAAATAAAACTTTTCTTTCTATAAATTAGAATAAAAAAATAACAATCTATGCATTCACGCGTTTCTATATCTCTATTTTCACTTTAATTTAACATTGCTACGCCTTATTTTAGTTGTCCGTATACTCCGATAATGCGAATTGATAAGGATCCTACTCCGAAGAGCGATTAGCGATTAGTTACGCATTTAGAGGCAAACTCTCTTTTATGACGTTGTAGGAAGTTTAGATGTATGAAATTATAGGGCAGATTTGAAAAGTTTTTCTCACAGTGAGAATAGACAATTTTTAAAACTAATCGCTAACAACAATAAGTATATTCGAGCATAGTATACGTGAAAATCATGTCCTTATACTATTTACTTACTAACTATTATTGTATAGCTTGTATATTAATGAACTATACTACGAGTATTTTTTGCATTACGTGATATTTATTCTAAGATTCTTAATTCGAAACTTGAAGACATTTATTGAAAATGAATAAGTTGCGAGTAAGTAATGTGTTTTTCAAATCATATTTTTTACTGAAAAAATCAATTTTAAGCGCAATGAAGGATTTACAGCTGTATTATTATATGATAAACCTGTAATAATTTCTATTTATCCTTTCTATGTATACATTCATTTATACATACATTAATAAACTTACTGTCAAAATGTACACACTTTTTTTATTGGCTTCTATAATCACACGCATTCGCAAGATAAATCTCTTATAGATTCTGAAGAGAACGCTCTTTAACTTCTTGCTTTATAAATTAGGTACATATATCTGATGAATAAATTAATGATGATTTATCTTGCTTGTCATCAACATATCTATAGATATTCCAGTACTTATAAATTCTAGACTGTAAACTCACCGAATTTAAATATAAGATTTATATCATCCTGATAAAAAAGACGATTGGAAGTCAGAAGAATTTCACATGTCGGGCAATAAATGAATGAACGTTCTGAGAATCACCGCAGTTACCAACTTTATCTACTTTATCTCATGGAAGTTATTCATGTAGCGAATTTATTTCGAACATAATTCAGATCAGTACAAAGAGTTATCTTTTTCACGAAAAGGTACAGATATAAATAAATAAGTATAAATAATGTGCATTTGTATGTAATTTTGCGAAACGGTACTCTCTCGAATTCGGGAGCACTGCCCTGGTAACGTTAGAGGAGTTCTAAAGCAGTTCTGATTTACATATATAGGCGATTTAAATACGTGCGGGGAATGTTGCCAAGCCATGAATTAATAGCTGCGAATGATGCTTGCTGCAGATAAAACGCGCAAATATCGTTACAACTCTTTTAGTTTGCAATATATATTTTAAAATGATTATATTCAATCGATCGATCGATCGATCGCTTCGTTAGACTTTGTAACGGTATGTTTGTGATATGTTAGAATTTAACGAAATTGCCCTAGGCAAGATAAAATAAGATCATGAATGATCGTTCTTTCACTATCATGCAAAAAATGTTGTTATAGAATTATATCGTTTTCATACATCTATAAATATAATCACGTTGTGCATATCACATATAACGTTTTATGATGTATAAATACATATAGCAGCTTTCACATGACTTTAATTAACTATTGGAACAAAAATTAACGTTTCTTTGTTTTGATAGTTTCTGTTCTATGAAAACTTTAAAAATATAATTTTTATTTTGTTACTGATATATAAATATATACATATTTCATTATTAAATATTTATATTAATATGTAAATATTTTGCAAAATATATTATATTTATTTTCTTTATTTAATTTAATTTTGAATTTCTCAATTTTTTTAAGGAACACACAATATAAAATAATAAATAACAATAAAATTGAGGCTAATGAGAATCAGCGCAGGAATAGATGCGCATAGGTATTAGTTCATGTAAAATACTTCAATTTGATAGATGATGTGCAGCTTTATTCCAAAATCTTGAACGTTTTCATTCTCTTTGGAGTCATCATCAGCAAGTTATACATAATCAACGATGACAACCCTAATAACACACTTTATCCGGGATACATCCTGAGGATGTCCTTAGGATGTTCAAAGGACGTACGGACGTCCTTTGGACATCCTCAGGACGTCCCCCGGAGGTCTGTGTTAGGGAACGATCAATGTTGATTAACGATCTGTCTTTGATTAATCACTACCAGGTTCCCGAGACTGAAGCGGAATCTCAAACAGACATCAACCATGTCATGAAGCTTTGGCAAAAATAAATTCTCTAATTAGTAAATTAATCGTGCTACGAGCACCTAATTAATTAACAGTTGACAATTCGGGGTCTCAAATGGTTCTGTAACTCATCAAGATCGTTTAACCAACATTGATCGTTGATTACACAGGGGTTTACAAGATTTTTTATCACAAAAGAAGCAAGAGGTTTACCCGAAGGAATTCGGTGCGCTGAATTCAAATCTGGCCTCAGAATGGCGTCATCACGTCAGGATTTTGAGATATTCTAACCTAAAAGTGTAAAAATGGCTGTTTTAGGGCATTATTGAAGTTTTTTCCTGGTTGCAGAGAATTTTACCAACAAAAACTAAACAAAGTATCGTAAAGTACGAGTCATGCCCTTTAATTTCCATTTTGAAACGTCTAAATAGGATTTTTTTCACCGAGATACAATAGATTTAAGCTTTTACTGCATACAGAAGACACAGGTCTACAAATTAAAGGGTATTTAATATTACATGAAACTTTATATTGATTTCCGAAGGAATTTGGTGCACTGAATCCAAATCTGGCCTCAGAATGGCGCCATCACGTCAGGATTTTGAGATAATCTAACCTAAAAGTGCAAAAATGGCTGTTTTAGGGCATTATTAGAGTTTCCTCCTGCTGGTTGCAGGGAATTTCACCGATAAAACCTAAACAAAGTACTGTAAAGTATGAGTCTTGTCCTTTAATTTCCATTTTGAAACGTTCAAATAAGATTTTTTTTCACCGAGATACGGCAGATTTAAAATATTTTCTGTATGCAGTAAAAACTTAAATCTGCTGTATCTCGGTGAAAAAAAATCCTATTCAGACGGTTCAAAATAAAAATTAAAGGGCAAGACTCTTACTTTACAAACAGCCATTTTTGCACTTTTAGGTTAGAATATCTCAAAATCCTGACGTGATAGCGCCATTCTGAAGCCAGATTTGGATTCGGCGCACCAAATTCTTTCGGAAATCAATAAAGTTTCATGTGATATTAAATACCCTTTAATTTGTAGACCTGTGTTATGTATAACTTGCTAATGACTCCAAAGAGAGTGGAAACGTTCAAGATTTCGGAATAAAGCTGCACATCATCTATCAAATTGAAATATTTTACATGAACTAATACCTATGCGTACCTATTTCCGCGCTAACTCGCATTAGCCTTAATTTTATTGTTATTTATTATGTCAAAGTTTGAGAGTTTGATTTAAATTATATTTTTTGTTATTAAACACAATATAAATTTATTATAAAAATATATTTATATTATATATACATTATATAGACAACATTATATATACAATATATACATTATATATACACGTATATAACATATTATATACGTATTATATGTACACATATATTATTTTGTGTGTATAAAAATAAATATCAAAACAGTTTGAATACTATACATACACGAGTATCAATTGAACAATTATACTTTTTATATTAAAAATTTTTTATTTTTATACTTAAACTATAAGATCTCGATGATTTATGAGATTACAAGCCAAACCTTTCGAAACAAAGGCATTAAAATATTGTATGTAACACGTATTTTGATCTACTATATCATTTTTTAATGTCACTCTATTGTTTGTAGAAATATAAAAATACGCAAATAAAAAAATATTATTTTTAAAACAAAAATAAAAACTGTGTTTGAAGTCGAGAAGTGCTCGATAAAGTGGTTAAAAAAATTTCCACTAATATTCGTTATATTTAAAATTTTAGGATCTACAATACGAGCAAAAAGAGAAGCTGTTCTCTCAGAATATCAAATTAACAGCCCGTTACTGTTAGTAATAATGGACAGCTGCTGGACGATTCTTTTTTCCATCAGTGTTTCTAACGAACTGGAAGTCTACTATTTTCAATTAACTTTCTTTACTAACGGACATCATGATTTTTTATGAGTTTAAAAGGTGACTATAAATTTATTACACGCACCGTTCAATGAAGTAACTATATGTAAATCATATTCTAACGTCATTGGACATTGTCACTTGACATATTATATAATGAGCGATTTCAAAAAATCTGTGGTAGAAATTAGTATATTGAGTATATTATGAATTATATATATCGATATTAAATGGTTTTAGAATAAATATGTAGATTTAAAATATTATATCTATTCAAATATCTTTATAATAATTTTTGTCGAATAATATAAATTTCTAATAAATACAAAATACTTTTAATAAAATTAACATTAAATGCTTTGAGGTTTTCATTAAAATTTTTAATAAAGCAATAATATAATTTTCTTACAAAATGAATATTTGTGATTCTTTATAGCACAATTATTTAATGATTTAAATATTATTTTAATAATATAGTGACTTTAAATAATTTTTTAATTCACAAATGTTTTAAAAAAAATAAAATTAAAAACTAGTAAAGTAAAAAAACAAATAAAGCAAATTAATTAATTTCTTAATTAAACACTGTTCTTCAAATTATATCCTTCACTTACATTAATTTTAATCTTTTCGATCTTCCTACGATGACCTGTTGGCCTTCGTCTAATTAATTGTATGATGAATTTCAACTTTGTAGTGTTTATAATTAGCATTTCCTGGTGTAAGTAAATGCAAAACATCGCTGCGGTTAAAACGTTGCTATCAGCATGACATTGCGGTTCTGCCGTTATACTGTCCTTTCCTCTATGTATGTCATCGTTAACAACTCATATAGTTTATTATAATAATCTTGCCTTATTAATGTGAATCGAATGTGCGAATGTAAATGATATTTTTGTAACATATACCTATTAATAATATTAATACAACACAATTTATGTAATAACATATATATGTATTTTCAGTAATATTTATCGGTCTTCGTTTTCAATCGTTTTGATCTCATTAATGAACGAATAAATTAATTTATTAAGTAAACGTCTTTTTATAAATAATGTGAAAGTTTAAATTTTAATATAATATTTAACAAAAAGGCACGTAAATGTCATTCCGTATTATTCAAACGATATGCTTATAAACGTAAAAATCGATTTTTTCGAAAGGAAGTTTTATGTCCTCCTCATTGAGATGTGTCTTTCTTACAAAGTAAGATATGTCTTCAAATAACGTATGTGTTATAAACTTTCTAAACATTTAAAATTGAAGAAAAATATCATAGTATGAGCATATATAGTCCAGCAATAAGAGAAACATGCATGCAAAAGACATTTTGAGATCGTATACTCGTGTCGACATCGTGTCTTTCGATTGACATGAGTTGACATGAGCAATACACGCCGACGTAAAATATCGGCTCGTCGCTCCCTTTCAAGATAATCTTAATTAAGCAATGAACGTGATCTCGTGCTGCACTGGCATTCTAATGATGATCCGAGTTATGAGAAACACATTTTCATGCGGCAAGATGCTCACAAAAAATGCGTCATATTATAATCAGCGGAAAGCCATAACTCCTCATCACATATGACGTTTAAAAACTTTTTGTTTCTATCAGATCCTTTGAAGATAAGCCGTGAATTCTTAAATTATACGTTTACAGAGCCCGTGCACGTCCGTATCTTCTCTTGATTAATTACTAGAACATATCTAATTAAACTTACGTCTAATTAAATAAGAGAAATCCTACATTCAATTAAAGCGGATCTTAGTGCTTAAATACATATTTCTTGTGTAAATTTATATACTGACTTCTATATATTGCGCGCTAAAATCTTTTTCGGTCTTAAAACACATTGAGCAGAATCGGAATAGTAAGTCACTTATTATTTTGTACTCGTATAATAATTTTATAATTTTCTAGTGCTAATAACCATTTTTTTTACAAAAATATCAATTATACGTCATATACGTTAATGAAGATCTAAAAACTGCGAATAATTTATAGCGAAAAATATTATCTCGGTATATAAGACTTGTTCAATATAAAGTATCATTTGACAAAATAATTTAAGAAATAAGATTCCGTAGTTAGTATATATAGATTTTATTCTTTGATTGAGAAATCTTTAAAATATTATTTGATAATTTTAAAGTAATTTTTAGAATAATAACATATTCTGAAAAATCAAATATTCATGAAACATATATTCTTCTATTTATTAACGGAAAGTTGAAAGTTCCCTCGAACATAAAAGATAGATATAATCTTTTTAATTTCTGCGTAAAATTGCGACGCTTGTAAAAAGCATATATACCTATCTATACGTACACTATAATCTACTCGCACTAAAAGATCATAACTTTTTATCACTGATTTAAAGCTTCCTATCCCTATTATACCTTATAAAATGATTCAAGAATTCTTAATCTATTGACATTTGCACGAGGCTGCTGTTTCTTAAGTAATTATATATTAAAACTCTGTTATGCAAGAATAATTATCTTTAATAATTACTTTTCTAATACATATATTTTTTATATAAACTGGAAGAAATATTATATTATTATATATATAATTTTATAAATAATTTTTTTTAATTACATCTGAAAATTCTTAAACATCGTATTTTTAATATTTCTATTTAATATCAAACAAAGATTTTAAGTATTAATATTATCACATTTTTATTACATTTTTTTACAGTAAAAGGAGACTCAGTTCTCGGAAATTTCTTTTAACTGTAACTGTTTATGGAAGATAAAAACGTCGTCGATCATCATCGGGATAAAGAAATAAGAAAAAAAATAGTACAACCGTAATTACCCGAAAATATTCATAAGATCGTTAATGTTAGCAAGAAGCCGTAAAGAAGCCGTAAAATACTGCGAAGGAAACAGGCCAAATGCATACATGCGTAAATCCTATTCTGGATTGTAACTATTCGTGTTCTATAATATCTTTCTTGGGCGTCGACAATTTCACGTAGCGTAACTAAATTAAACGTAAAAACATAATTTTCTGTGTTAGTGATCCAACGGAACGAATAAAATTGAAAATAAATGATTATGGTCATAAACCGGTTTGAGATCTCCTTCAGGGTCTACAAAGCGTATCATAAATTCACATTTTTATGAAATTCTCTTATTAAAAATACAATGTATTGAATAATACTTTCTCACTCGCGACTGCAAGAATCAGCCCACTTCATCTAATTGTATCAGTCGCGCTAATTAAAACATGTGTGATTTTTCACGCTCGTCGAGATGAAAACAAATGCTAGATATATAGTAAAAAGTCAGTATATAACACAATTATGTTCGCAAATCGCGCAACATGTTTCGTAATGATGAGTCTGTTCAACATTTTATACATGATCTATTCTCCAATTTACTCTCTCTCTCTCTCTCTCTCTCTCTCTCTCTCTCTCTCTCTCTCTCTCTCTCTCTCT
>NW_017295983.1:193598-213905 GCF_001594075.2 Trachymyrmex cornetzi
TATATATACGTACACTCGATTATATGCATGAATCAAGTCATTCACGTTAGAATATCATGTGAATTTGTCAATTTCGAGGTGATGCTATAGCGTGTTGTTGTAAATCATGCAATTTATTTTGCAATAAAAATTCAGAAATTGTGGCTAAATCATATATAGATGTTTAACAACTCACATTCGTTTACTTATTTCATTTTCTTTCAGTTATTTCTGTTTGTAGCGAATTACTTTACCGCGCGAAAATATTAGATTATTAGAAATTATTAGATTGAATTACTACAAAATCGGATAACAATCTTTTTATGGTTCTCATTAACTGATTAATTAGTCGTGAGACGTGCATCAATGAAATTGTCGCATGAAATGTTCGCTTCAAACGATGAACAAATAAAATGAGATTGCTCCAAATGCATATACTAATCATTTTAAAACTATAAAATTATATTTTATGGCTCGTATTCAGAACACGCTTATAACAATGTTATTTAATATATAGTTATAGTTTACATTTCACATACTACAGAATTTCAAAAATAAAAAGTGCATTTATCGATAAAAGTGTGTTCTGAAAAAAATACGGAACAATAACTTTTTCTTTGAACAACGCAACATTTTTATTTAATAGAAAAAGAAATGTCATCTTATATTTTTCGATGCAAAAGGACACTAATTATATTTTTAAAACTATTATATTTAAAATACTATTACATTTAAAATATTTTAATAAAATATAGAATATATAATTTAAGATAGACGAGGGAGAGGTGGAAGAGGGAATATGTAAGATATCTTCTTCTTTTATTTTATTTCTTCTAACATTTAATAAAAAGTATAATATTATAAAGGTATATTTTTAATTTTAATTTTAATTAATACCTTTTCAATAATACTTCTGATTAGTTAAAAAATATGGTTAAAGTTACGAATGAAAATACGTATAACTTTAAGTCTAAGTATAAAAATTGTTTAATATTTTGACTCTGCTATTTTATTTACGTTTTTTTAAAGGAACAGTGATGTCGCGCTGGGCATATAGTTATTTTTCTCTTTTCGCGCCACGCGACGCACGAAAGAGCGCAAGAAAAAGTGGGAATCTTACGTGGAGTAAACAGGTACTGGGTCAAATGGTAATAAATCGAGATGCCAGGACTTGGGAATCTCCACGAATGGCAGTACCAGAAAGATGCATTACTCGGACGATCCGGTACCAAGAACCGTAAAAGGGTTGTCTAGTGCTGTAGAAATGCGCCGTACGTCTTTACGACAACAAAGATCTCGATATCTGCCAACATTAAAGTCAAGGTTGCCATATTTGTTGCAACAAGAGAGCAAACCTTTTGCGGACATCGTTTTCTTCCTTTTCCTTATTTTTTCTTTCTCCGATGTGAGACGCGGGAAGAGCGATTGCCTTTCTAACGCATCACAATCGCAATGCTTTTTATTCCGCCTTCAATTGGTATTATTTATATTTCTTTTTTTTTTAAATTCAACCGCAAAATATTGCAAATAATGCAGAAATTGAGGTACGTTATGTTATGCATTTAAATATCCTTTTAAAAAGTCAAATAAGAATTTGTGGAATAAAATAAAATGTCAATAAAACGAGTGGACTGAGCTCGTTTAACAAATTTCGATTTGTAAGGAAGTACGGGAAATTTTTCTTTTCGGCATTCCGTTTGCTAGAGTTTAGAAAGCGCAATTCATCGCGCCACGCGACGCACAAATCGCGGCAGCGACGCATAATTGACAATTTTCACGTCGCTGACGCGACATTACTTTGTAATTACGTTGCACGTTGGCGTGTGCATCGGGATTTATTTCCTAGGTTTTCTTTCCGCAGCAAGATTCTACTCACGTAAAACTGCACTTAAGAATTTTATGTGATAAAAACAACGGAGCGTAAAATAAAATAAGTACGAAAAAGATTAAGTATAAAAAGACAACGACTAATAATCGCGCCATGATAACGGAATCCAGTGGACATTAAAAATTAAAGGAAGTTTGAAAGAACAAAATTTCAAAAGAATTCGAGTATATGTAAAAGATCTTATTTATTATAATTCTAGATATGCATTGTAGTCAAATTATATATAATATTTAACTGTACAAACATAATGCAGCACACAATGCAACTCATAAAATGAAGTAAATTTGAACGCGCAAGAGAAGTTAGATGTAAAATGGTGTAACAACCAATAATTGTGTAATGAAAACGCAATCAAGTGGCTATTGGAAATTAAAAGTAATTTTAAGAGAATTCGTATAAATAACAAACAATCACGGTTTTTCAATGTATTATAATTGAATTCTCGTTTAACCGAATGAGCTCAACGTATAATAAAGTAAATTGAAACGCACGAGAAATTGGGTATAAAACGATACAAAAACTAATAATTGCACTATAATAATAGAATCAAGTGGGCATTAGAGAAAGAGCAAAGTTCCGAAATAACCCAAATGAATAAAAAACGAAGTTAGTTTTTACAGTTTTCAATTTATTATAATCTGATTTTCGTTAACTAAAATGAGAAAAGTTTTATTTTTTGTCAACTCAGTACAGGATAATTCTTTAAAAAATAAAATCAATTTATTTTTCATTGACTCAATACAGGACAACTCTTTAAGAAATAATCGCCTCGAAGGATGTACACACCGAGAAGTATTAGGAATACATGTTTTCTGTTGCACATTAATATCGCCAAGTCTACTATCGCACCTGTCTCGTTAATTTTGCGCTCATGTTCCGATCTAGTGGCGCAATAGTTTAACGATCGCGCAACTCAGTGAGTTCGCAAGAGCGCGACGCGCATCATAACGTGTCGGCGCGGTTTCAAGAAACCTCGGGTGCGAAGTTGCGATATCGCATTATCTTTATTTCCGTGTGACATAATTCGGCGGCATTAAACACTCGTCAGCGGTGCGCACACAATCGGTTTATATCGCGACGATGGTTTACTTACGCGCGCGGTCGAATACAAGCCAGCATGGGCGAACGAGAAACATCCGCCGCGAAATGCATTTGCATTCAAGTGCGGGATTAATAACTTCGTGTCTGTTATCCAGTAACCAACCCGCTAATTAAACGGCAACGCGAGTCATATTTTCTTTTATTGTGCGTCTCTTATTATGGACGAAGATACGAGTAACAGTAATATAAGAGCTTCTCTCAAATGAATGCACTTGAGAAATGTCATATTGTGAAACTTTCTATAAGTTGCGTATATAAATCCAGGACGATATAATTATCCTTTACAATTAACTTTCTGTTATTTTAAGGTAAATAGTTACTTCAAGAATATTAATTATGACGATATCAAGAAACTCTGTATTTTGATTATTGGTAACGCATTACATTAATATTATCTACCAAATAAATATTCGAAGAGAAGAGAATGAAATTCGATAAATAAAACATAGCTTAGACCTTATTTAATTTCTCAAATTAATTTAATCAATCAATCCAATTTAAATGTGCGTTATATCAAGCAACTTTGTATTTTGATTATTGGTAACGCATTACATTAATATTATCTACCAAATAAATATTCAAAGAAAAGAGAGTGAAATTCGATAAATAAAACATAGCTTAGATCTTATTTAATTTCTCAAATTAATTTAATCAATCGATCCAATTTAAATGTGTGTTATAAAGAAGAAAATAAAAAAAACTGTTAACTTTTTTCTAATCTCTCAATTGATTAAAAAAAAATTAACTCGTCATTTCTATAATGATAGATTTAATTATTAATTACTGTTAATTATAATAAATTACTATTAGGTAATTATGATACTATCAATTAATTATAATAGACTGCAATCATTTTATTTTATATCGACCTGAAGATAAGAGCTGGCTGCTGACAGAACTAAACGATGCGCGAGGAATCGCTGACCTCCTGGACAGCACAGGGCCACATCAGCGAACCTCTGCGACAACATGGCCTCCTTCAGAATGTCACCGACATCCGGTGCCCTCCCAGAAACGCGGATCACTTCTCCCATCATGCTCCACTTGTTTATGATCAATGATTGCCCGAGACACTCACGGAAATAAGCACTCCCTGTGGAAAGTCCTTGGCTATTTCATCCATATACTTGACTTTACGGCACTTGGGAAAGCAATATCTTTGCAAAACTTCGAAAGTTCTCAACAATTGCTCTTCAATCGAATTGTTGTCCATTCCATCGTTAGTTTTCACGTAAAGCCATCTTCCAAGGAAATTCGCGAAGATGAAATCTTTGAATGTCCTTTTTTTCTCAGTCTTCACTAAAATTTATACAAATTCGAATGAAAATCACTTATCTTTTTTTTCGAGCAAGTTCAGTCGTTTATTTTGCTATTTTTATGACTCAAAATATTCATAACGATGGCATCAATAATTATAATTTTGATGATACCGTTACAACGGAATCTTGTTTTGGGAGTCTTTACGAGTCGCGTGTGAGTTCTTGTTAACACGCGATCGATCGATTCACATTTACAAATGACATTTGTTGACTCTGTTATTTGACGTAGACTTATGGCTATATAATTATTGGCATTTATCAGCGATAACGGTGTGGGCATCCGCTGTCAAGTCATCATTATAAGATTTATGAATGGCCGCAATTCTTTTTACTCGCTTTTTAAACTCGC
Organism: Trachymyrmex cornetzi; assembly: GCF_001594075.2. Lineage (NCBI taxonomy): Eukaryota > Metazoa > Arthropoda > Insecta > Hymenoptera > Formicidae > Trachymyrmex > Trachymyrmex cornetzi. Next base: position 198,235 of record NW_017295983.1, read on the forward strand.
TTTTTATTCACCGTTACAATTAATTCGGTAGTCAGCAGATCAAGTCAATCGATATAGTCTCAATAAACTTCACAAATCTTAATTTTATGCCCATTAATTAATTTCCTTTCTAGTCAACTCTTATCATCAAAATCAGATGAGTCTTCCTGGACTCAAACTCTCGTAGAAATTTAAATATCCAAAATCTTTAACACTGACTTAATTCTCTTTTTTTTATATTAATATAAAATTCTATTTTATTGTGTCCTAAAGCTAAGGACAAATTTTTGAAACATATTTTATTTAAAACGTATTTAACAATTGGATTAATTTGCATCTTTATCATATTTTTATTATATTTTTCATACATTTATAAATTTATATAAAACACAAGTTATACAAACATCTTTAAAAATCGTTTGTTTCTTCGTCTGCAGAGAAAGCTCGGAAAATTCAAAGCGCGGAAGCGAGTGTCTACTTTCGATAAATAAATTACATTGCTACCTCTACGACATTGTTCGCATTTCACATAGTTCTCGACCAATACACGTTCGTTCCTCTATCCTACGTTGATACATCTTCAATAAGACGTTTTCATTGACCAACATGCGCGTACGCGAGCACTTAGATATCTTCCTCGTCCAATCGTTCTCTATACGGTCTTATAAACTCCGACTTGAGGTTTCCTTCCTGCGATCAGTTCTTTAACCGAATACTTTTTGCAGCTCCGAGTCGCTCGGTATTACGCGATATTCTGATAATTCCACCAGAATGCAGTCGGACGAGTCGATTTCACGACAAATTCATCCTGCTGCTCGGATATGCTTTGCACACGTCAACATACGAATCACCGGGATCATCCTGGTCCGCTTAATGAACGTCGACCTTCTCTTCTAAATTACTGCTCCTCGACCATCGCCGCAATTAGTAGATCTCGAAAGCGCACTTTCTGCACGCTATGGATCTATCTTCGAATCCTCAATCAATCCTCTGTCGATCTGCGTCGCAACGTATGAATTATCCCAATCGACGAAAGAATCTTTGCTTGACTTTGCTGTGATGCATCACATCGTCTTTTATAAAATGTTTCATGATACACAAATGTTTCGACTGTGCAATATTTCTGAATCAGGAAATTTAATTAATATTACAAATGCTTTTGATTTATTAAATCAGTTATAAACAAGTGCTAGATTAATAATATCACCGAAGTGTCCATTTGTCTCAATCAGCGAAAGTGCGTAATTATATCAAATCAGTCAGCTGATCTATCAAAATGTCAAATCAGTCTATATATATATATATATATAATTTAATAATTAGTTCCTGATTAAAGTTCAATTCACAACGATCTGTTTATTAGACTAAAAGAATCCTATTGAATTGTTCTCGTCTAGTTAGATCTAAGTGTCAACCTAAGTATTGCATTTATAGAAACAGATATGATGGATGCTCCATAGATCTACGAAGGAAAATTTGAGAGATTGTCAGCGATTCCCGGGTCGCATCGAGAATACTCGCGGATTTGCTCAACATCTCAATCGCCGCGGTCTCGAATTCGCGGATCTCAAATTTCCGGGATCGTCGTCGTGTGTTCTCTGGCGAATCGCGCTTGCTCGCAGCGCTCACGCGAGAAGAACCCGTCGCTGAACGACTCAGCAGGGCGACTGCCACCTGAAACGCTCAGGTGAGCAGAGACCACCTCTGCCACCGCGAGAGTGGTCTCTTCAACGAGACGGAGAGAGCACTCGCAGGGAACTCCTCCCATATCTCGCTGCTCTATCCCCCCCTCGAACGGAATGCACCTGCGTGCACTTGTCTTGTATGCATATGCACATCCTGTATTTTATGGTACATCACTTTACAATTAATTTCCAATCATATTCAAATGAGGAAAACGATAATGGAATAGCCGATGCAATTCTAAGACTTTTTAATTTTTCCGAAGAACGTGGAATTACTTTGATTTCAATAGCATTTCGGTTTTCGATAATAAAGATTAATAACTTAACAAAAGGGCGATTAGGAATCGGCGCTGCAACCTGTGCACATGAATCAATGTCAAAGTATCTTCTTAACAATATTCCATTTCTTTATTCTTCGAACGTTTTCGATAATAAAGATATATATTCTATAAGAATAATGCAGTTGATCATCAGCAATGGTAAAATAAAGGATTATAGGTACAGATACGAAGTTATCTTTCGAGGCGAAGGCAATTTAATACTAATGATATTAATAACAGAAAATGCATTAGAGATGAATTAGAAATAGCTGGCCTGGAATTGTAGATTGTGTAGACAATTAGGATTCATCTCAACCCGTTCGGCTTCATACCAGTCACCTTTTTTTCAAAAACCGTAGACAAATGAAACGCAGAGATCTCAGTTTGCTTGACGTTGAAATAAATTGTAACTTAAATACGGAAATATGTCTGTAATATACTTGGCATTCTAACTCCTGTATAGGACGATTCATACACATTTTATCAATTTATAGTATTAGGAACAGAAATATACAAAAATTATTGTACGAACATAACCATTTTATTAATTTCTTCAGTTTTTTAATTAAGATATTCAGTCAAACATTCAATTTATTTTACTCACATTTACGTATTTTATTTTATTAATTTCAAATTGATATGAAATTGGTGCTTTTTAATGTCAAATTTCAATAATTAAGAATATATCTATCTTTTTACTAATTTCATAAAAAAGTTGAATAGAAGATAAAGAGAGAAGAGAAGATATGTATAGTGTCTCTTTGAAAAAACATTAATTTCTGTAGTGAAAATACTTTTGTCTCTTACGTTTGAAATTATGTGTACACGTTATAGTCCTATCACTTGTAGAAAGGTGAGCGTAGATAGAACTGAGAGTATCAAAAGCAATGCGCGAGAGAACGCGCGACCGCTTCGCAAGGGAATTCGTGTGCTAATGTCAGCTGTCAGTGAGTTAAGCGGATAATCGTTAGCGCGTTATGTTTATAAGCGTCGAGTATGGCAATATTAGTAAGAGAATATCGAAATCGAATGGGATTTTCTGCGATATCGCTCACTGACAGCCCGTTTATCAAGCATAATTGACTAATAATATCAATTGGTATTAGTATATATACCTGTAAGGAATAAAATGCATATTTTTTCCCTCAATTGCATATATATGTATATGTATATATACACTGAAAAAAAATATCCTATTTCAATAAATATTTATTTGAATAGTACCAACTAAATATTTATTAAATATAAAAATATATTTATTTGGTACAACAAAACATTAATTTGGTTTAACAAGCACTTCTTTTTATTAAGTAAATATTTATTTATTGTAAGCAAGTATGTTTAGTTGGCAGTATTCAAATAAATATTTATTTAAATTTAGGCTATTTTTTTCTCAGTGTATGTATGTACGTATACATATATTTACATATTCGCACACACACGCACACACACACGTATATATAAATTTTTAAAAAGTCAAAAACTAAAAGAATCAAATACCATAATAATTTATAAATCTATAAATCTCAAAAACAAGGACCTGTTAAATTGAGGTCTTTTGAGATGAGAGGTTTAGAATAGAATACAATTACGAAATGTTTATTTTGATGTAGATTTTCATCTTTATCATTTTTATAAACTTTTATATATTTCGTTAGAACTTTCGTGCCAAGAAAATATTCTTTAGAAAATTGCACACGCTAACTCACGTGAGTAATAATATTTTTGTAATCTTTAATGGATCTGAGAGAACTAATTATTATATACACCTTTTATTGGCTTACCGGAACGTGGCAATTACGTTTCGTAGTGTCTCTCTGGAAGATAACACAGTTTACATACATATACACACACATATATATATATATATATATATGTATGATGTATTTATAATTAATCTATTATTAATGGATCAAAACTGTCCGACAATTTTAAATTTGATCTACTGACTCATCATTTACGTTCAAAGGTCTTAATCAAAGGAATATAATCAATTCTATGATTTTAAATACTTTAATATAAAACGTGCTTTAAAAAAAAAAATCTAAAATTATTTGTATATAACTTACTAAAATAATTATTTAATTCTATATTTGCCAAATTACACGAGAAACCTAAAAATTTACTAACTTTTATTTTAAATTTTTTCTGATTATTTTACACACATCACTGATTTTATTATATTTATAATTATTATTACTCTAATTTTTATTATTTAGAATTTTTTTAAATCTGGCGAAAGTCAAATAATACAATGAAAGATCGAAATTAATAATCTCTATCAAAGAGTTAACAACTGATAGTATCTTTTTACATTTAATATATATGTTATATATTTACGAAAGTTTGGTAATCGCAGCACACAATGATATTTTATCACGTAAAAATGATTTTGCGATAGGAAAATTCTACAAGAGAGCGTGATAATGGCGCATACTTGGATTCTTATCTGCCTAGAGAGAATGTAAATCTGTACCGAATTAGGGAGTGTCTAAGGTAGAAATGACATATCGTTGGATATCATTAGCTCGGTTTCCTTGATGCTAAAATTACGACGCTCGTACAAACGCGATGATAACGGTCTTCATGTAATTGTATACTTAAATTCGTATACGATATCGTAAGTACCATAAAAACACACACATGTCGAATTTTAATATCTTTTCTTTTATGGGGAGGGGGGGGGGCAGCGAGTTTTTTTTTACACCGGCAATTACACACCTCATTACCTAGAATAAATATCATTTTTAGAACTTTATCTGACCGATGACTTCCAACAAGGACTCCCGATAAAATTTTAAAAATAGACTTTTGATGCATTCATTGAATTAACAATGTGATTAATAATAATACTACTTAACAAAAATAATTTTTTTTCCGTAATTATTTGTGTCCTGAATATGATCCAATTTATTAAATTATTTTATTACGTTTATTATTTTATTAATTGTAAGAAATTTCAGGTAATATTGCAAAAAAGAACTATGATGTATTTTAATGTACTATAATTATACGATATATAACGTATTGAAAAAGGTTTATTGCAATTAAAATTAAGTATGTTAAGACTTTCAAGGCTTAAAATGAATTTGTGTTGAGATTAAAAAGATATTTATGGTTAACAAGAATTACTGCATCAAAGTTGCGATTCGTATAAGTCATTAAGAATCTCTCTCTCTCTCTTTCTCTCTCTCTCTCTCTCTCTCTCTCTCTCTCTCAAATATTTTTCAATATTATTTAAATTAAAAAATTTTTCAAATTACTAAATCTGTATCAAAGCTAATAAATTTAATTTAAATTGTATTAAAAATTCTTATACATGAGAATTATTCAAAAAATTTAGTATCGTTTTTAAAGGAACTATAATGAACAATTAACTAAAACTGTTGAAGAATATTAAATATAAATAATGACCTTTCTATCTTCAAACCATGATGTTTCTAACAGATAAGATTTTATTCGCAAATAATTATTAATTGGCTTCATAAATCACTTCAAAAATGCCAGTTATTAAGCTATAATGAACATTAACAAAAAAGTTCGTTCGATGCGGTGTCTATCATTTCTAATTCCGTTACGGTGCGATTATAGACATGAGAATGGTGCTACTTCCGGCCATATTATCTTAAGATTGACAATGAGTAAGGGAAATCGATCTCTCCCTCCGTCAAATTGGTGAACCCGACCTACGAACACGTGTGACGGATGATGATGGAGAATAAGCTGAAACTGCTGCCGCTACTTCGAAGTCATCCTAAGAGCGATACATTATAACGGCACAAGTGTGAAAGTTGAAACAAGTTCCTTGAAAGTATCGAACGTCGAATTGGTGTGATGCCGCTTATTATATTTAATACACGAAAGATAGATTTTAAAAAAGAAAAGACATTATATCGAATATTTGTAAATAGCATGCATAATCTTCAGAAAATCTAGCTAAATTTCTCTCGTTAGATTATTTGCACAGAAATTTAAGATGCAATATGTGACTAATTTAATATCGAATAATACGTAATTATCGCATACTTTATTAAATAAATTAAATTAAATTAAATGCACAATTGCAATAAAAAATTACGTTAACAAAATTTTACAACTATCTTCAGACTTTTATTTTAATCTTTTTAGCATTTGAGGAGCAGACTTTCAAAATGCGTTTTGTCAAAAATTTGTAATTTTTAGAAAACGAGAAAGAAAGAAACTCCGCACACAAGAAAATTACACACTTTACAGAAAATAAAAATATGCCAATTAGTAGGATGTAAAATATTAAACAAAATTGCTAAATAATTGCTAAAAATGTTAAACAAATGCATTTTATTTGTCTCTAGTTAAAAAACATAACGCACTTCGAAATGTCAATGTTTTTTCAGCCTATAAATTAAAGTTGAAAAAATTTTCCAAATATTTCAGAGTAGCGCGCGCCCTTATAGTATGAGCTATATGTTTTTCGACACTGAACACTACGCCATCTCTAACAAAAAAATTGAAGTTTTGGACAAAATGCATTTTGGAATTCTGCTCTTCGTTTAATGGAACATATAAAGGATAACAGATAAAAAGTAATTAAAATTAAATAGCTATGTAAATAAAGAAAATAAATTACATTATTTTGAAGAAGAAATCTGTCAATTTAATTAACATATAATACAAAAAAAAAAAAAAATTAAAGAGAAAAATTATAATTAATAATGAAAAGTATAGATTTTGAAAGAAACAAATTTTGAGCACATTAATATTACCAACATAATCAAATTAATTATTTATTTTCTTGATAAATATTTGTTCCAAATCTTTATCTAAATATTAATATTATGTCAACTTTTTGAATAAAAATTTATTCAGACAGCTTTACAGCTTTTACAGATCGTAATAGGTAAAATTATTCTTTTCCTGATATCATGTCCGCTTAAAAAATAATATTTGTAAATTTGCTATCAAATACAACGATTCATCTGAATTTCGCTCGGTGTCGTAAAAATGCGGAAGAAGTACTGATCCGGAGTGAAAGCGATAGCAAGATGCGTTACCGTTCACGCCTTATCAGGGTCGTGTTAATTACACCAACGACTTGTCGAAAGGTTCCGTTGGACGAAAAGATACCTCTCTAATGAAATAAGTTTACAGTTACAAAATTTAACATAAAAATTTCGACTGTGATTTCTCTCAACCGTATCTTATTAATTTATTTCAATAATTGCATTAATATCTCAAAAAAATAATTGAAAAATTTTTTCATTTGACAGATTCTTTTTCGTCCCAGATTTCTCCTTATAAACATACTACTCGTGTAGACATACTCGTCACTCCAGATAGAGTGGACGAAGTTTGAACAAAGCTACATCGATGGTATTATAAAATGTTATTTGAGTTTAGTGTGAATATTAATATATTATCCAAGGTTACATGATGAGATTTGGCGATCGTGTGGGTGAGTTACTCGTTATTTTAATGGTTGGATTCAAATATCTTATATATTTAAATTTAAAACAGATAACACTACAGTTTTGGCAACCTGCGAGTGACTCTACATCGGACGATCGTTGAAATTTTATTTGGTTAAGAAATTTGCTGATGAAGATTCCAAAGAGAATCGAAACGTTCAAGATGTCAATATTTCAAATAAAAATGAGATCAACACATCATATGAACTAACAAATTTTATTTGTGAAGATTTATTGCGCACCTTCGCTCGCGTTGACTCTTATTAGCCCACATTTAGATTATTTTTTGTTATTTTAAGAAGAAAGAGTCCTTGTTTAAGATATTTATTAATCTCTTTATAAAATAATTTCAAAAAAACTGATTAAAAACTTAATTTAAAAAATAACAGTTATAATATATATTCAAAAATATATATTCTACATTTTCATGTTCTTGTTTATTCTCGAAAGATTATCTTTAGATTATATCTTTTACGTTTTATACATAATATTTAAAACTTTTTTCTTAATTCATAAGATTTTAGATAATCTATTCATCTTATAATTTTCTTGTATTTTCTTTTAAGATAAATCTTTCCATCAAATATGAACATCCTACAGAAAGGGATGTCCGAACATATTATACACATAGCGTTACTAACTACACCGTAATTATATCTGCTGAGAAAGGTTCTCAGGAAACGCTTAACGGTGGAAATTCCGTGATAAATCTACGATGTGCAAATAACGGAGCTGTAGATGATCGCAAGAATCCGACCCGAATTCGAGCGATCCTTCCGTGTCGATTGAGCTCGCTCGCGGTAGAAGAAACACTTCGGCTCACTGTGTTGTTTGTTGGCACTCAAATAAAAATCTCATCGATCATCGCTAGTGAAACACGTGGCACGGTAAACAGACATTTGCAGCATAACATGCGCGTGCCGGCCGCGTGTGCAGCAACGAACGTTCATTCGGAACGGAGCACGTGGTCCCGTCATCGCTAAATCCATTAGCATGCAGAGAGAACGTTTTCCAGGTTGATTATCGGGCAAATATTGTTCCACGCTCGGTTACCGTTTTATCTACACGCCGACCCAGCTTGCTGACACTGTTTCGTACTACATCATATACTATCATATCTGCTGTCAGAGGTTCCCATCAAAGGAATATCTATTGTAAAGAATAGCTTAATCCTCGTGGACATAATAATCTTCCGTATAAGTAACACAATAAAAATATTATTTAAAAAAGAGAATAGCTAAAAGGAACAATACAAAATGTAATGTCATAAAAAATTGTAAATACCTTTATTCTTAATCAAATCAACTAAATGTTTCAATTCATACTTCATCAATTTTTTAAATTGTGGTAATACGAAATTATAAGTCATGACTTTTATCAAGCGATAATTTATATCAATCTATTGTTTCAACAATAAAGATATCCAATCACCAAAATAATAAGATATGAAATTAAAATTAAAATATTATTGTTTAATGCTGTTTCTGCTATATGTATGACAATATTCTTAAATCCGGATATAATTATTTAAAAAATATTTATATATACCATATTATCTCTCTCTTTTTAAAATTTTAAATATTATATGTATATCTACACAAAATCATGATACATTAAAGTTTTAATTCTAGATTCTAGTACTAAAAAATAATAAGTGACGACAGCATAAACTTTGATTCAATTCTAAGAAGTGAGATGTAATTTGAAGTATTTAAACTAATGTTCTTGTGTTACGTCCAGTGGACTCTCACGACTCTTTTCTTTCGTGGAGATCTGGATTTCGTTGAAATAAAAAGACAGCTGCGAATAACAAACTAACTAAACGTTATAGCCTGGAGAAGACTAAAATTCTCTTTTCCCACGTAAAAAACTAAACGAAGAATCCAGTATCTCCTCGTAAATGTCGCTCTGAAATGAATTAAAATCAGTGCACGTGCGCGTGCGACAGGACCAAAAGGACACCGAGTCTGTGCCCTCTCGAACATTGCGACTAAAAAGATAATAAAGATATCATTGGAAGTGTGAGACCGGAGCCAAGACATTTTTCTTTTTCTCTCTACGGTCAAGCCGCGGACGATTCTTGCGACACGCGACGTTCAGGGGTGGGTCCGGGGTGGTCTCGTGACGTTGCACATGCGCTTTCCTGACGCGTGCGTTTTCCCATAAATATTAAGATCGTAAAAATTAAGGATAACACTTTCTCACACTACAGACTCCGGTCAACGTCTTTTCCTCCCCCGAAAAATCTTGACTAATCCAAGAACCAAGAAAATTCCTACCATTAGTTAACGAAACCTATTCCACCAATCCGAATTCGAGTAATCGGGGGCGATTAGTATAAAACCGCGGTCCCGCGGTCCTTCAGCGTCTTCTTTCTTATTCCTCCGGAGCTTATAAGTCTTTTTTCTTATTCCTCCGGAGCATATAAGTCTTCTTTTTTATTTCTCCGGAGCGTATAAATCTTCTGTCATTTCTCAAAGTTACACGGGGACTAAGTCTCTTTTATTTTTACGGGGTTGTGAAAGCAAGTACCAGCCTTCTTTTTTGTTTTTCCGGAGTCGAGAGAATACTTACTAATCGACACAGAAACAGACGGACGGACACAAACAGAATCTTTTCTCGGAGTCGACCTGCTAAATAAAACATTTCTTTTCACAATCAATCCGTAAAGCTTAGAGTTTAGAGTCAGTGCTGAAGAACACCGTCAACCTCGCACATCCTGCCCGGAGAACTTCCACCGATGAACATCTCAATAGTCGGTATATTTCTATTCTCCAATCCCTCTCCGTTTTTCTTTCAGTAATTCACTTCAATATTTTATTTAATTTCTTTTCAGTTATTCATTTATTGTTATTTGATCTTTCTTATTTATTTCTTTCTTTCTTACTCCCTTTTTAGTTCCCACATAAAAGGAAATAAAACATTGCAGTCTGTTCATGCTATAACTTCAATCTCCGTCGCTATCCCCCTCACGATAATTGCTCGCTCCTATCGACCGAATGTGTCCGCGTTAATACTATCATCGTTCAAAGAAATTCAGGCCAAACTCTCTCAGATCCACTCACCAAAACCCCCCTTTCCTCTTTATTCTCCCGCTACCCTCTCCGCAATTTATTCCTATCCAAATCACACTCACACACGCGTACAGTAGACATACAAACCATATATATTATGAACCAAAGAAAGGTTCCAATTTGTAACACGATACCAAAGAATGTATCAATAACTTTTGCTAATTATATTTAATATTAATTAAATCCTCGCTCATTAATCAACGAAATCTCTCCTTTTATTCATCTTAAAGCTCTCCTGCGGTTGCACTTCGCCCTCTCCCCGGTCACTTGGATTAAGTTCCATGACTGAAAGCCAGGACATACGAACGCACTGGCACATCTGGTGTTAAAGTGCGCCCTCGTGGCACACTGACCCAGTTGGGCCCTTTAAACTCAAAAGTATGTTCAACTCGTGTGTCCGCTTAGCGGAGCACGAGTTGAGGTTTCCCCTTCGTCCTCCGTTCGACCCCCGGCTCGTTAGGAGCCTCAGGACGAAGCGAAGCGCCTCCCGGTTTGTGTTGGTCCTTCCCCATAACTCCCTCGCGGTCCGGAGCCTGGACACAACCAAATCGGTCAAAAAATTCGGTTCCATGCGTGCGGAACTTGGACGTGACACTTGATTAGCCCTTGGTATTTACTTAATCGGAAATTTCCTTATTAATATTCACGAGTTTAGCATATATTAAATTAATGTATTATCTTTGCTTAAAATTAACATAATTAAATTTTTTATTTTAAAGGTTAAAATTCGAAAAATTTAAGATTATTTAATTTAAAATTATGAAAAGATGTAAAAAAACATTTATTATAAAAAATTTTGTAACATAGTGTAGTTGAAGAAAATGTTTGGTCTACTCGACCCGCAAATATCGATATGAAATAATAACAACTTAAAAATAATGTTTTTAACGATATTCTGAAGATAAGATAACGTAAGCCTTCGCTTACGAGAAGAATTCTACGAAAAATATCAACTTTTTACGTTCAAATATACGACATACATCAAAAATAGAAATAGAGATACGCTTGGCGCAAAGCACGTGCCATTCTTATCTGCCTTGTAATATTCACTCTACTGGTTTATTATTACTCTCACTTGTGCAGTTTGGGAGCTGTTGTTTTAAATGCAACTAGACGACACAATTTCAAATGTTCGTCATTTAGCGCTTCTCTCTTTGCACGAGGTTGTAATTTAAAAATCCTCATAGCCGCACAGCTGGGTGAGATCGAGTTCCTCTCGGCCGAGATCTTGTTGTGTACACTCACAGATATACGATTTCTTCAGATAGGATTGTTCTCACCTTTCCAACCATTTCTCTAATTTGATCGCTTACCTTCGCAAAAATATCTGATAGCGAAGAGATTAATCTGTACACGTACCAACGAATCTTTTGATAGATAAAATATTCGCGCGTTCACCTCTCACATTCTTCTACAGATATGATATGAAATTTATTTTGTTATATAAATAAATGATTATTTCACGAAATTAGCATCCTCTTTTAAAAGATAATCCCGAGCAATCGAATTAATAATTTAACACTTTCATACAAACTTATATTTTACGATTAGAGACACGAATTTAAATATATATAAAATATGTTAAAAGAGGAAAAAAATATATTTAGACTTACGTGGATCAAAGTAAAAAACACAGTCACTTTTAAAAAATTTAAATTATCGTCACGTTACGAAGATTTTATCCGAGCTGCCTGAATAACAACTTACTCCGAGGGATGATGAGGAAGGTAGACCGAACGGTGCTTTGTTTGCACTTGATAAACGAGTGACGTTTTCTTCCGCAGTGTATCGGCGATGTTTGCTCGTCGTTTAATACCGACGACAACCTGACTTAAATATTTAACACGTACAAGACGAACAACAAGACTGTCTGCTTGCCATGTCCGAGCTTTTGTCCCTCTCTCCTTCTCTCCTGACAAAACTCGTGGCGACGCAAATTCTTCGCCAATATAAAAAAATGTGGACGCCAAGTAGATCACCATACATTCTAAATTTTGATCGACTTGATCTATATTTATATGCGTATTTACTTTATACTTATTTTGTACTTAATTTTATTATTTTGGATTTACTTCTATAAAATTTTATTATATGTATTTGTTATTTTATAATATCTAATAAAGTGATATAAATGTATAGATAATATAATATACCTCTCATTTTACGCATCATATTTTGTAATACGTACATAACTCATAATTACATTACGTACAAAAAAATGGTATATACAGAAAAACTGTTCTTCACATCATATCTCGTTAGCTTCCGCTCGCCTTTCGAGGCGGAATTGCAATTCTTAAAGCGTGCAACGAAGCAGCAATTCTCTTCGTTTCCTCTCTCGCAAGAAGACCGACGAGTGATAGAAAGGGAGTGGCCGGTCGTTCTAATCATTTTCCAATCAATAGATCAAGCTTTAATTGCTTCTCCAGGAGACCGTTATGGTATTCCAGCAGCGCGGAAAAAGATAGGGGAGCGATCTCTCCAGGAAGGAAAGTCACATTGTGCCGCGAGATTCGTATCAAGATTTCCCTTCCACCCCGAGCATGACTCGACCAATCACCGATGTATCGCGCGAATTGTCTATAATCTTACTAGCGCGTGTTTTTCTGGAAATAACACGCCAAGAGTATATCACGCATTTGTTGAGCTCTTGGTCGCACCTTCATCCTTCATTCTGCATCGTCCTGCACGGTTTTTCTTCGCAATGGTGTACCGCCTTCTAAAGAAATAAGACGCCGTAACCGATAGTTTCTGCTCGATGGTGCAAGCATTAAATATAATCAGGATTTAATCATATACTAAGGGATATGAGAGAAGCACATATGGTTAAACTTGTTCTAATTGTAAGTAAACCAAAACGTACGTAACTGATGATGCATTTGAAACAAGTTTGTATCTGATCCATATTACCTTTTTGTTATATATCCTTGCTACATTAAGCTTATTTTATGTAAGCCTTTTTTATGTACCGCAAAACAGCAAAAATAATGAATGGATAATTAGTAAATGCAAAAAGAGAAAGACTTAATCAACCATTAATTGTACATTCCGATGTGGATGTGATTAGTGCATTTAGAATTAATTATAAAAATCGGTTCTTTTGATTGCAGTCATTCGTGAAATAAGATTAGTGAAACAAAATAGTTAAAGATGCTCAGATTAATATCAGTAATATTAATAAATTAAATTGCTTGTCGATTTACATAATTTGTGATATTACGTACTCCAGCTTCGTTCTAAGGGTACATTCCGTTTCACGCATGATGTGCATAATACATCATTTAGCCTTGTTTAACATTCGGTGAACAACAAGGATAAATGATGCATCATACGCATCATGCGTGAAACGAAATACACCCAAAGACTGTGTTTCAAGACCGACAAATGATCGTCGCGGAATTTACTTAAACGGGAAATTGTAAAATTTCATACAAAAATATTCCCAGGTAGCAAGCTAACGTAATTTGTTGTTATTTTGACGTGAAAATGACATTAAAGATGTCATTTTTACATCAAAAGAGTTATTAGGCATAATAAAAGTTGTCGTGACCGAATATGGCCCTTTTGACTCACTTGAGTTGAACATTTCTCGATCCATTTTCACTTAATAAAGATTATATGAATATTTCTAAATATTATTATTTATCTTGAATAGTTTGTTAGAATAATATTTAAATCCTTTCTCTGAAAGTAACATTCTTTGCGTTCCAATTCACTACATTCGAATAATTGTAGTCATAACTTCAACAATGTTGATCACTATAATAAATAATCTCCGTAAGATATCACAATATCTCCAAACTTTCATGAGGTATAAACGATGCTGTGCCCGAAGCAATCGAGGATTTTATAAATATAATATCGAGTTTCGCGGTCGTGTCGGGTCGCGATTTTCGATACCTAGCCATCCCACGGTGTAGTTAAAGGGAAGAGCCGGGACTCGTTCAAGGCGAGCTACATGCACTGCAATTAACGGCCGGATATTTCATCTGGAAAACAAGGCGAAACAGCCAATATTATTGCATCATGAGCTTGACGTGGCAACTGTAAGAATACATTAAATCTCGGAAAGTGTGCAAGCGAGTGCGAGCGCGCGAATTGCTCTCCTGGATAACGGTGCGGCCGTCAACGACGCCACATTGTACGAATTCTGCAAAATTGCGACGATAAATAATAAGAATATTACATGTCACGCAATAACGGCATTTAAATGATTTTCCGTCGTCAAATTAATAGACAATACCTATCATCGAGACACCGCTATGCGTCTTGCAGCACATCTTACTATATTTATCATCGCGCAAGATTATATTAATTTTCTCGTTTTCTTTCCAGAAAAGCTCGTAATATACATCACACAATGCTCTCGACTTATTATATATAATAGCGAGCAGAGCAACATGATTATTTACTCTCAGATAACGAAATATTTGGCTATCTGAGAGTAAATAATTGTGTTGCTCTGCTTACTATTATATACATTATGAAATGAAAAACAACGCACATATACACGTATACGCAGAAGAAAAGGGGGTGATTCCGATTGATCACGGCTCGATTGGACACCACCACTCACAGCGACCGGTGCTTAGGAGCTTTGTAGTCTCAAGCGCTGTGAGTGGCTCGTGTCTAATTGAGTCGTGTCCAACTGGCCACCTCGCGGAGGTAATTAACGGAGCAATTAATCGGCGCGCAACAAGACGCCGCGCCGACTCTTTAAATGCCGCGAATCCATCTCAGGGAATTAACACGCGGGAAAAAAGCTGGCATCAACCGAACAACTTCATTCGATATATCCCTCGCATATAAAGTTACATCACCAGGGCGCTAGGCCATATTCCATTTCTACTGTTCCATTGCAAAACCAGGCATATTCCGTTACGCGATATTTGTGACGTTCGCGCATTGTGTGACACATATACATATAGACAATCTCATGATTTGATGATCAGATCATTCTGGAAGGCGATAGAACACTTCTAGAAAATCTCACTAAAATATCAAGAAACAATTGAGTTTCATTGAGTTAATATTTGGCGCGCTCTACAAGGCGCAATTTTGAACTAAATGAAACGATTAAAAAGGGTAAAATGTTCGTTTTTTTATTGTCTACAACTTTCTGTTACATAATTTTTCCATATCTCGCGACCGTAATTAGTTTTAAGCAAA
>NW_017295983.1:220348-220862 GCF_001594075.2 Trachymyrmex cornetzi
TGTAAAGGGCTGTCACGCTCTGAGATTCTATATACATTTATGATTTTCTTATTATTCATACATTCTGTACGTACGAGTAATTTTGGTAGAGAAAGAAAGACCTACGCGTATTATCTTGCTTTCCATTGTGTGAAAATTATAAAGCCTTTGCAAAATGCATACGTTTTGTAACTGTAAATACAGTAGTTAAGTACTGTAGTTCCCCTATTCCATATAAATTTTATTAATTAGCGTTTTGAATTAAAAATGTATAATATGCCATACTAACATTTCGTTCGCTTGTTCGTGATTAATGTTACTTTGAATTTTTTGTACGTAGCATTTTAATTAATTGTGCAAGTTTTGTTTAACGCTTTAATGCTTTTAAGTTGCTTTATTTAAACATCTGCTTTATTTCTTTCCTTCCCTTCATTCTTTTGGAAAATGTAAAAAATTATCAAATAGTTACGATTCATATGTGACTTATTAGACAATTTTTTACATTTCCTCCTGATGGAAGAAACCACCACCTTCC
>NW_017295983.1:223546-231424 GCF_001594075.2 Trachymyrmex cornetzi
CTCGTACGGTCGGAGGCCACATTTCTGCCAAAAAGAGGCTGTCGTCGTCCCACACGTCCGTGTAATGCTCTCTGAAAAACCGTTCCATCTCCCTCTCTGCATGCGTTGTTACCCAATTATAAATATTTATAAATCCCCGAACGTGGACTTTGCTGCGATGCGTCTCCTGGAAAAAACTGTACAAATAGAATTAGAATTAGAATTAGAATTAGAATGTATAATTTATAATCTTACCAACGGGATCTTCATGATTCCAACCTTGTTCGCAAGTTGTAATCGTTGAACCCGTTGATTATCAACAACCACTGAAGAAGGAAAAAAATGTTATAAATTAAAAAATTTTAAAATAAAAAATCTAGCAATAAATTTAAAAATTAAAAAATTTTAAATCTAGCAATAAATTTATTTAAGGTTTTCAACACATCGTCAATTTAATTTAACTTGTTATATAATTGCAGTAGTTTAATTGCGTTAAATAAAGTTCGAAAAAATTTCAACGCACAGTTGAATAACAAAAATATGATATACGCATGTACATATATAGGATATAGATAATTCACTGGGAATTATTTAGATAAAAAGATCTTTGACCGTCACAGGCCCGAAAAAAAAAAGAAAAGAAAAAAGAAAAAAGAAAAAACCTAGCATATACAAATAAACTACTTACCCCCTCAACCGGATACTCATATTGTATCTGTAATACATCTTTGATGTTGCTCATTTTTCGAAGACTGGGGATCAGTTATTACAGTTTTTAACAAGTTTTTTTTCTATAAAAAAACACACTGTCACTTCCACTTATTCACATAAACGTGCAAGAGTATTCTACCATTTAGCGTTAATGGTAGAATACTCTTACACGTTTTATTTAAAAAAAAAGAGATCACTCGCGTAAGGAAAAAAATGAACCTCGCGACAACGTATTAAAAACTAAAGCCAATAGCTCGCAATCGACGAGCTGATGCTTGTTAAAGACATTGCTATCGCGTATAGCGTCTTCGGACGAGATGTTGAAGAAACGGGTATACTTGATATCAACTGTATCGACGAGTCGAACTAATCGTTCGAACGTTACATCGATACATCCGTCAAACGCGACATGCGGCATAGCGTTGTTTCGATCATCATCATCCGTATGGACGAAGAATCGAAGCGTACGAGCGTAGCATCGTTCAGCGTACACACTCCAACGGATAGCGGTCCAACGCTTATGAAATTGTCTTTGTATTCGTTTCGCAGCATCTTGTAAATATTCCATCGCTGCTAGAGGCCCTTCCACATTTCGAGAGACAGCGACAGTTCGTGTCCGCGATGATCTCCCAGGGCGATCTCCACGTAACTCGGCGGACCAACGCCGATTCCAATTTCTAAATATTTGTAACCCGTAGCCGTCAGATCGTAACGTCTGCTCAGTAAACGCATCGCACGATGCTCCATACTGTGTACATACGTAATGTTAAAAATGTTTCTTTTTGCGTATAGATCTTAGAAACTTACATGTTACTGCAGCACTTCTTCGTTTCGTACGATGCGTTGCTCTCTTTGGCGAAATACATTTTCAACTGTTCGTACAAGCGGGTATCGCAAGACTGATCGTACCCGCGTAAATTGCGGCGTATATGGTAAAACTTCTAGAATCGAAGAGGGGGTAACCCCTCCCTTTTTTTCCAAGAATTGCGAACGTGTCGCGACACGTTTTATCGCGTTTTTTCTACGTATTTTCTTTGTTCGCGAGTTTATCAATGTTTATGGTTTATATTTCGATGACGATGATGACGATGATGCTTTTTCCCCAGGATATTCCCAATATCTCGTTTCTTCCTTCGATGCCGATTTTGATGTTTTTTCCCCAGGATATTCCCAATATCTCGTTTCTTCCTTCGATGTCGACTTTGATGTTTTTTCCACAGGGCATTCCCAATATCTCGCTTCCTCCTTCTTCTTCGGCGGTGGACTTGGCGGACCTTCCTGCAAGAGACGGTACCCCTTTCGCTCGACCGATTTTCGATGTAGGTAGTCTCTTACTCGATCCATGTTAACGCTCGTAATTGAAGTTTACGATTGAACGAAAAAAGCCTTATACACTACCTATATACATCGCATATACATACGTACACGTTCGTACATACACGTTCGTACATGCACGTTCGTACATGCACGTTGATACGTTTATACATACATACATACGTTCATACGTTTATACATATATTACAAAGGAAGGGAAAAGAAATACATAATCAATATGTTAACGTTTTTTTTTATTTAAAAATTCTCTCTCTTTTGAAACCACCAGTTATATATTTTAAATACATTTTGTAACACGCAATTCTTAACATATTGTTCGCATCGCATAGTATTAGCAACATCCAGAGTAGTTAACGATTCCATGCTTCGTACACTGCGTCCAAAGTCTCGATGTGCATGCGTTCTCGTTCATCGTCCAGAAGCAAGTTCCATACACGTTCGTTTCTCGCGTCCCTTGACGTACACGATAGCATCATCTTCAAATACAGCCGCAGTGATCAGGCGTTGCGCTGTACGGGATCATCCCGTCCTCCCATCGCAATCCATGGTGATAAGCATTCAACCAGGAAGCGCAAGACCTGTCGGATCTTGTCAAAAATTTCCATGGCACGGGACTCGTAAAAATGTAATGTGTGAGAACGGCCTCCTGTTTCATTCCTTCACGATAAATTTCGTGTTAATGATAAATTCTTGCAAATCCATGAACGTTGGCACGAGCATGTTGTCGAGAAGATTGTGGTCGGTTGCGACGTATCATAGATTTTATATCGTGTCGGAGGATACGCTTAGGTGATTTTGCGCACAACGTTGGTCAATGGATTATACTGAACCACGCGATCGTGTATGATGAGACAATAGCCTGTTGTATTCGCAGGCACGTTCTCCTTACATTCAAAGTCTAATCGCACGTCCACGGTGCCACTCTTGACCGATTCGTTCTGTCGAGAGCAATCGATGAACGGGCTATAACGTAAAAAAGTCGTAAAGGACTCGGCTCGAGATACTCGTATCCGTAGTAGCCTTTGCAGAAACGTGCATACAAGTCGTACAGAATCGCACATCTATTTTTCTCGAAATCCAGATTCAAATCATCGTACGGATAACATTCCGAGTTCAGGTAGAGTTTCGCGTTGGTTAACTTGCAGTCGTCGAAACAACTTATATCTTCGGACATGATGTTTTTTCGACCTGTTTGCAAGGCGAAGATGACGTAGCGCGGCTTCGCGAGCTGAGTAGCCATCTTGATGGCCCACGAATGCTTGGTTGTATTCTGCAAGAGTGGAAACTCGTACAGATTCCACGAGCGAAAAGCCATGCTCAGATATCGTCCGCTCTCCAGAGCGCAGAGCATCGCTAGCTTATTTATCTCGCTCAATAATACGTGCGGCATTCGCCACTATATTTTCAATAATTCGAGTATCGGCTCTGTCGCAGGATCTCTCGCCAGGCAATTGTTGTCGTTGCGCGCTCGTATTAAAATCAACTCGTGACGAGCGTTGATCACCACGCGTCTGTAATCTTCGCAAAATCCCAGCAGTACGTAGAGCGGTACACAGAAATTAAAGTATCCGGCCTCAATAGTCTGCGCGTCCCAACCGGCATTCCGCAGAATCACGCTTCTATCGGACGACACTGTTACATAGTTTTTGAGCGTGCTAGTTATGCCAACGTTTCTGTTACAGTCAATCTCCACACCATTAAGTTCATATCGAATCACGTCGAATATGAACGCGACGCAATTATTTCCCAATACCATGTTAGCGCCCTCGACCGCTCTGTTCTTCATCAGTTTTCCCTCGACGTATAGAAAGCTTTCGTACGGCAGTGTGTACAGATCCTGTTGCTGTATAGATATTCTTATCTCATCGCTGTATCCAAACGTTGTGTTGGCGAACGGATTGTACGTGTGAGTCTCAATCTTGACGATGCGATCGTCGAAGATCGGCTCATCTTTAATGTTTAGGATATCAGTCATCTCAAATGTTGCGCACCGCGAATCCCAAAGACTTTAAAAATGTAACGTTCGACGCGCTGAACTTCTTCTTCCCGATGCAGCTGGATGAGCGAGTGTTATCGAGCTGTGACGTCACCGACCTTGTAAAGAATGTGTTCTCTCTGCGTGCGCTCCGTTCCGTTCAGCACGAGCATCTCACGCTCGCGTTATCACTGTCGCCGTCGTACGTGCAATCTAACGGTGATCTCTTCTCCTCGAAAATCGAGCAATCGTCCGTTCTGATCGACGACGCGTACCGTTAGATCCGTAATGCTCCGTGCGATGATCAGCAGGTAAATGATCTGCGCCGGCCGTTCCGATATCTTATACCCTGGCGGCACACTCGGTGAAAATTCATGTATTGTGTGCACGCTTTTGCCGTTGCTGTACGCACCCGTGGTCACGTTACACTCTACGTGGATAACGTTTACGTTCATTATGTTGATCGACATGTCTAATTCATGCCATCTTCGCGGTCGCAGTATACGTTTCGACGAGAATCCCAGCAGCGATCCGATGCTGTTGGACCTGTCAAAGTTTATTCTATATACACTTCTCGCATCTCATCGTATTGTAGTTTGCGCGGAGCGTAATCGGTATTCTCCACCGTCGTCATCGCTGTCGTTGTTGCTGATGTTATTGTCACCACGCACTACGTCAACGATTTCCAGCGCGTCACGGCGCGGACGTTTTCGTAAAATCGCGCGTTTCAAAAATTCATTTATGTCTCGCACTTCGTACGAACCTTTGGGAATTGTAATTTCCGCGTCGTCTTTGGCAAAATAAAATTTGTTGTTCGATTCGTTCACGTTTGGTATCGTGTTATAAGTCTCAAAAATCGCCAGACCGAATTCGTAATCGCAGTTACTGCTCAAATCTATGGCGGGAAAGTAGTTCGCCGCGAGGACAGTGCTCTTCCCGCTCAGCGTAAGCGTCAGCGACGTAACGGAAAAAGCGTTCGACCAATACTGAAATTTCACAGCACCTCGTCGAGCTTTTTAAATTCGCGGGCATCGACCGTTTGTAGAAACCGCAGGCACATCTGACCACAGAAGCTCTGATCGTACGTCTGATACGACGTGCGATTGTACTCTATCGTCGTAGCACCGTTCCCGAAATATCGCACTAGTTCCTTGGGCGGTCGAAGATTACCGAAACTGTCAAAGTACACGCCGCGGTTGTTCCTCTTCGCGTACGCTACCCAGTGAGTACCGGACACTGTCGCATCGTCCAGATTCACGATACCGCTTTCGTTTCGGCGCGCGCCGCTCGTCGGTAACGCGTTACGCATGAAAACGCCTCTAAAGTACGGTACGCGCATACGTCTCGCGAGCTCGTTCAATTGTACATTGGTAGTTGCGCCAGACGGCATTTTTATCGTTTCTTTGGCGTTTTTTTTTTCTTCGTAGCTACGCCCTGTCCGCGTTTGTACGGGCCGAGATACAGTCCGCGTCCATATTTGTACGAAGCGAAATACAGTCCGCGGCCCTGTTCCATCGCGCGATCGTGACGTTGCAGCTTTTCGAGCTGATGTCGCGTGGCTTTGCTGTCGTTCACCGCTTTCGCCACGCTGACCGCTCCGCCGATCAAAGACCCGAGCGCGCCCAGCATTGGCAGAAACGGTAACGCGCCGCCACGTTTCGCCGTTGGAAGTATCCGCTTTTTCGTCACCTTTTTTCTCGTCGTCTTCTTCGGTTTCATGCCCACGCCGATCTTGGTCTTGGCTTTCATCGTTGCCCAGAGCGGCGGCTCTCTCGCTCAGAGCCGAATCTCTCGTGACGACGCATCCTCGGCGCTTTGTCGGCGAGTACCTTGTCCGCCGCGTGTCTATCGGTGAGATCGTTGCTCTGAGAATACGCGATGTCGTGATCTCGGCACCCCGCGTCCAACGGATTTATGCCCGCGTCACCTTTGGCTAATCACTTCGTTAGCCGAGTGCCCGGACCGCAAAACTGGTAGCCCGGAATATGTAACTCGAAAGGAAGCGCGTTTATCGCTCGATTCAGCAGACCGCTGCGCGACGCCGACATTCGCTACAGTCCTTTATCTTAGGTGCGGGACTATCGATGTGCGTCAGCTGCCACGGTTGATTGTAGTGCTCGTGGCAGCGACGATAGGTTCGAACCTCCGAATCCGCCTTCACATGTTCCGGAAGCTTGTCCCAGACGTGTTCGATGTAGTCGCCGTACAAGCGTAAGAGTACGACCTTCGGTATGTACTGCAACTGCTCGGCGCTCAAGTCTCGAATATCGGAAGGATGACACAGCGCGAGATACATTTTGCTACTGTGCGATTCGCGGGTTTGCGCGCATTTAAATAGTCGTTCGAGAGCGCGTAGCGCTTTAGTGCGAGCATGAAATTCGTGCGGCAACCGCTGACGATACGCGTCACAAACTGCGCGAAATCGCGAATGATGGAAGGCTGCGCGGAGAAGCGCAAGCACGGCGAAATGCTGCCGAGCACTATACGCGCGATCATTTGCGGCCCGTCGAATTGCGGTAAAACCAACGTTCTCGTAAGCTTGCTCGAGAGCCCGAACGGCGTGCGGTTCGAGAACGTGTACGTCTACTCGAAATCGCTGCAGCAGCCAAAGTATCGATATCTCGAAGATTTATTTACGTCTATCGATGAAATCGGCTACTTTACGTTCTCCAACAACAGCGACGTCGTTCCGCCGAGCGAGGCGCGTCCAAATTCTATTTTTATCTTTGATAACGTGGCATGCGACAAGCAGGATGCTGTGAGAGAATACTTCTCCATGGGTCGCCACGCCAACGTCGACTGCTTCTATCTCTGTCAAACGTACGCGAGGATACCTAAATATCTGATACGCGACAACGCGAACCTGCTGATTCTGTTCAAACAGGACGGCACCAACTTGAAACATGTTTACAACGATCACGTGAATACCAACATGTCGTACGACGAATTTTGTGCGTTGTGTCGTGACTGTTGGCAAAAAAAAATACGGATTTCTAGTCATAGACAAGGACAGTGCGCTTAAAGACGGGAGATACAGAAAAGGATTTAACGAGTTCGCGATACCGTAACGTGATCAGTCGTTGTCGATACTTCATCAGAGACAAACATGACAGATGTGCGCGAGCGTGAAAAAATCGCGAGGGAGATCGAGAAGACGAGCGAGTCGATCCGCAAAAAATATCGCGCTCTGAAAACCGGTAGAATCGAGGAGGACATGGCGTTGAACAGGCATTTTAAGCCTATTATCAAACCGCTGCGGCAGATTGTTGACAGCCCCGGCGTGTGCGCGATAAAGTGACAGTCGCGCGACAATGACGCAGCGTCTGCCCTCAAGCTCGTGAAGAAGGATGAGGAAGAGATGGAGGAGGAGAAGGAGGGAGAGGAAGCGAGTGAGACGTTCGAGCATTTCGCGACCCCGCGTAAATTCGATGATCGATCGCACGATCGTGTACAACCTTCACCCCGCGTACGACGATCGTACCGACGATAGAATCGTTGGAGAACGTTTTCGAAATGACGGATGACTCGCTAGCAACGAAGGTTCAAAATCATCTGCAAACGTCGGAAGATCGAGAGGCGTTGCGAGCCGGCTTGGGCCCGCTGAGCCAAAAGTACGTCGAGGCTGTCCTGTGGGGAGATAAAGAGAGCGGTATAGATCATGTGTACGGCGTTTACCTACACAAGGATGAATTGATGTTTGGCGATAAACGTTTCGACGTGGATGACGCGGACAACATAATTATTGACGGCGTACGATACACCGGTACAGTACACCCGGTCTTTACGGGTGGCACCCAGTTGCACACGGCTCAATTGGACACGAGCCACTCACAGCGCTTGAGACTACAAAGCTCCTAAGCACCGGTCACTGTGATTGG
>NW_017295983.1:231559-232362 GCF_001594075.2 Trachymyrmex cornetzi
CTAGAGGGTGCTGGCTCCAACGCTGGCGAGTTTCGACGATGAAGTCATATGTCTTTTGTAGTTTAAACATCGTTGAAAGTG
This sequence comes from Trachymyrmex cornetzi, assembly GCF_001594075.2. Lineage (NCBI taxonomy): Eukaryota > Metazoa > Arthropoda > Insecta > Hymenoptera > Formicidae > Trachymyrmex > Trachymyrmex cornetzi. The sequence continues at coordinate 231,641 of NW_017295983.1, forward strand.
ATTCAATCCTCACCTTAGTTTTCTCGACGCCAAAGAGATTTTCCAATCGATTGAAAATGAATCGCGATAAGCTGCTTTTCCGACGTATGCTTCTTCACTACTTTGACCTCAAAAAAACCGCATCTGAATCGTATCGCTTATTATCGGAAGTGTATGGTGATGAAACTCCATCGGAAAGAACATGTAGAGTTTGGTTTGAACGCTTCCGAAACGGTGATTTTAATGTGAGAGACGAAGAACTTCCAAGACAGCCGCAAAAATTTGAAGATATCGAGCTGCAAGAACTGCTTGATGAGAATCCAGCTCAAACGTTTTTAGAGTTATCGAAACAGTTTAGTGTTACTCCAAAGGCCGTCTCAAAACGCTTGCATGCCATGGAAAAGATCCATAAGGAAAGGAGATAGCTACCACATGAGTTGTCAGAAAGTGCCATTTCGAATCATTTGACTATTGCGACTTCTTTGCTTACCAGGTAAAGAAAAAAGAGTTTTTTGTGGCGCATCGTGACTGGCGATGAAAAATGGATTTATTTTGACATTTCCAAGCGGAAAAAATCATGGGTGGACCCCGGCCAACCATCTGCTTCAACGCCGAAGAGGAACATTCACGGAGATAAGATCTTGATGTGCGTTTGGTGGGACCAGGAAGGTGTGCTGTATTACGAACTCTTGGGTCCAAATGAAACCGTTACAGCTGATCACTACAAACAGCAATTATACCGA
>NW_017295983.1:232700-238956 GCF_001594075.2 Trachymyrmex cornetzi
AAAAGTAGTAGAAAATGGAGGAAATTACTTTGATTAAGGTATTCATTCATCTTCCCTTCGAAACAAATCGATTTTTGAGACGAAAAAACGATAGGAATTAAGTTTAGCACCTAATACAAGAGCATGTTGCTGGCGACGAACGCGCACAAACACAAGCATCAGTGTCAGAGCCGATTATTGAGCAACAGGGGATACAAGTACAAACACATAATCGCGCCGTTGATGCCGATGACACCCAAGAAACAGAGTAAGAAATCTGGAAAGGGATTACCTCGCGCAATGACGCTAAACGACAATGCGATCGATTACGTGCACTGGGACGACCCCAACGAGCTGGATCTTCTACGATTGCTCGACGCTTCGCACCGAGCAGGCAACAACGCTTACGACAACGAGATGCTGTCCATCATCGAGGAACTTCGCGAAGCTGGTCTTATTATAAATTAAATCGCGTATCGACGAACCGAGTCAGTCGAGGCGTCAGCGAGAAATAATACATTTTTTTCTTGCACCCTGTGTATTACGCGTCGAATCATGAAAAAGAGAAAAGTTGGCGCCGAGAGACGTCGGCTCGTCGAGGAATTGCACGCTCCGGCGAGAAGAAATTTTCCGCGAAGGCGTGTCATAATCCAGGGATACGACGATCTGTGGCAGGCTGATATCGTCGAGATGCGCCCGTACTCGAGCTATTCAACAGAGGCCACCACTACATACTCACCATCATCGATGTTGAGCAAGTACGCGCGGGCCGTACCGCTCAAGAGCAAAGGTGGAAGCGAGACGGCTGACGCTATCACTGAGATAATTCGAGCGAGTGGAAGATGTCCGAAAAATTTACAAACGGATATGGGGAAGGAGTTTACAACGCCGATGTGCAGAAGATCTTGAAAAAACGTGACATTAATCACTATTCCACGTATTCGACGTTGAAAGCGTCAGTGGTCGAGCAGTTCAATCGTACACTCAAAAACGACATGTGGAAGATGTTTACGCTCAACGGCAATTACAAGTGGGTCGACGAGCTGCCGCGTCTCGTATCAGATTACAACGCGCGCAAGCATCGCACCATCGGCATGCGACCCACCGACCTAACTCCGGCGATCGCCGATAGACTCTTGGACACGGCGTACAGCGCGATAAAAATCGCTGGACCGGCAAAATTCAAAGTTGGCGATTCGGTACGCGTGAGCAAGTACAAGACGGTTTTTGAGAAGGGTTACACGCCAAATTGGACCACCGAGGTGTATACGATCGTTAAAGTGTAGCGTACCAATCCCGTAATCTATCTACTCGAGGACTATCGTGGAAAATCTATCGCTGGAGCGTTCTACGAGCACGAGTTGCATCGCGCTACTCATCCGAACGTGTATCTCGTGGAGAAAATACTGCGCAGGAAAGGAGATAGGGTGTACATCAAGTGGCTGGGATTCGATGGATCGCACAATTCGTGGATATACAAAAACAATGTCGTTTGATACAATTTCGATTCGTGTATTTTTTTTTCTTTTATACATATAAAAAATATATCAATATAAGTATATAAACGTTTCTTTTTTATTACTCCCCATTCATGTTCGTTTGAAGTATTCATATATAAAATACTTATAAAATACTTATAAATGTACGATACATGAAATGAAAAATAATAGTAAAATATATATGAGGCATTCTTTTACAAACCGAACACTTTTTTTTTCGACATTTTTAAATCGCTTCAAACTTTTTTTACCAATTGTAGGTATAAAATAAGCAATGGTGCCATCGAGTTGACATTGGATAGTCCTCTGAAGGTCACGTGAAGATCACCTTTAATTTTCTAAATGGAACCCCTTATTTCTCATTGCACATTCTTACAGCTCCTCTCGAGAGCTTTCCAAAACACTTAAGTTACTTTTCGTTAAGTACTAATTAAGTTATAACAGTGAAAAAGAATAAATGTCATCTAAACTTTAGGGAATAAATATTAATATTTCTAAAAATGATATTATTTATTTCTTTATGAATTATAAGAAATAGGGTTCCTAATAAAGTAAATGGTTGTATGTGATTATCACTGTGTAATTACTTTACACAATTTAATATTTTATTAATAAATTTTTGTACGTTAAATTCATAAATATAAAAGTTATTATTTGTAAATGTAATAATTATATAACAAAAAAAGTTTTGCTAAATAATTAAAAATTTCCTGGAAGATACGAGTCCTAATGTATTTGTCACGGACGCTCCTGAGGCTCAGCGTTACGCGAGCGATCGGCGGCTCGGGCGTAGAGTCTGGAGCGGTAGTGGGGGGACAGTAGGCGTGTCCTCAGAAATCTGACCGAAAAGGGTAACTGATTCTGCGCTGAACTTTATACTCACGTCATTAGGTAACGATATAAGACACAGAATATAACATTAGTCGCAACTAAAAACTAATAACCTTAATTTGTAAACAAGAAAAACCAAAAAAAACCACTAAACCACTAACTAAACGTAACTTAACATGATAACCGAAGCTCACGTCAATCGATGACAGTATAAAACACAGATTATAACATCAGTCGCGAATGAAAACTAATACGCTTAATTCGAAAACTAATTACTAAAACGTAACTTAACGTTTCGGCTCTTGGATCGAGCCATCTTCAGAAGTACAATAAATTCGCTTGTTTTAAAATTATCAAACAATGTAAGCACACATAATTAAGTAAAAACACAAAAATATGTAAATGAAGGAATAATGATGTGATGCCGATTCAAATTATCGTGAGAAGATGGTGGTATCTGACATGTAATTTTCATCGACTAATTAGAAATGTGTATGCGCAATAACACCTGAATGGCTTCTTCTATCATGCGTATAATCCCGTATGTATTATAACAATTTAAACGTAAATAACGTTAACTTCATAAATACACTTTTGTTAATAAAACTATGCGAGATATATCATATAATTTCTTATATGTTAGGAAAAAATAATTAATGCTTTTGATCTGAACAATTTATTCTGTAACAATATAAAAGAAGCTTATATATATATATATATATGATATTACAAAAGTATAATAGTAATACATATATAAATGTAAGAAACATACATAAAATGAAACTTAAGGTAATACATAAGAAATAGTAATACATGAAGCATAATAATAAAAATAATAATAGTAATACATATACCCTGTATGAAAAAACAAAAGCATATATTACAAAGATATTCGCCAATGCCCCCATGGTAACGTCTCCGTCAAGTCAGGTACGACGTATCGTTTGTCGTCGTATAGAATCAGAGCGATTTTCGATTTGGATATCGTGTAATTCGTGTATACCTCGTGTAATTTAGAGCGTATACACGGCGAGTCATTTCGATCTCTTCGTTCAAACACCGCGTGTAATCGTCGAACGTTATCGTTCGCGCTACGACGTTACTCTTTACATCTTTCACCTTTTTAGTATCGTTCTTGCCATCCACTCTCACTGCGTACATCTTCGCTCTGAGTCCAACAAATTCGGTCATTAATGCACCGTTGTTCTCGTCCTTCATTAGGCCTGGTACTTTTTTGTTCGCGAGAGGCATACCGTAGGCCTTGTCCACCGGATAATCGCTCGTGTCGAATCTAGCAATATCGCGTTTCATAGTCTCGTAAACGTCCTTGCACTCGACACGGTATACAGGGTCATCGAAAAGTATCGAACCCCCTAATATCTTCAGTTAGAATGCATTTTAGAGAAAATGTCCAATAACAGAGTTGTATGGTTTCAAGTGAGGAGTAAGATAATGACCTTGACTTTGATCTTGACCATGTCCTTTAAGGTCATTTCAAGGTCAACCTTTTTTTTTTTAATGGAACCCCCTACATTTTATTGCATATTTTTATAGGTTATCTCGAGAGCTTTCCAAAACATTATAATAAAACATTTTTTCATTAAGTACTTTTTGAGTTATAAAGGTTTGAAGTTAACAATTTTTTGACACAAAATTATTATTATTTATTATTATTATTTATTATGTATATATATAGTATACACAAATAGTAAGGCACCTGCAATACTGCTGCTACTACGCCCACTAGTAAACTATTCGACTAAAGAAATACAGAGGTACAGAAATACATAATTGATTATCGCACAACATACAAATATTCATATAATTAATAAAAAATAATTTCTAATGTGTAAATATGTGAACCATACATGGAGAAATACAGAGCGCAAAATACAGCGAAATTTACAAGAGAAATAATACGAGAGAAAATAATAGTCTTACAAAGTCGATATGAATTTTGCAGCAGCTGAACGAAACGAATGAAGCGAGGGGGATGAACGGATAAAAGAGGGTAACACATTATAGAATTTAGTGGCAGTATAAGAAAAAGCAGCCTTAAATTTGGATGTAAAATATCTTGTAAAATATTATTTAGTTTTCAGTAATCATAACCTTAATACTTTTGTGCGCGGAATAATGAGACCAATTAATTGGTTTAAAGAAAATACATTAATCAAAAAGTGTCGGATATCCCTAATATTTTCAGTAAGAATGCATTTTGAAAAAATGTCAAAGTTGTACGGCTTCAAGCGGTTATGTTAGTAGGCTACGGCGGAAAACTGCCCGAAGGTAATCGCGAGAAGTTGCTCGAATGCGTGATGTCCGAAGGCGTTAGCGGAAATCTGCCCGAAAGCGTTGGCGGGGCAGATCTTTATTCTCTCACTCTCGCAGGCACCAACGTACGAGCTCTTGAGCAAACAATACGGATCACTGATTTTAATCTTTGATGCAGTGCTGTCTTCTTCTTAGCAAGCAGCAGTTACTTTGTGGACGAAAACAAACAGCCCCAAAAATTTTTTCTGTAACAAAAGAAGTCATTGCGCTTCAATTGATTTTCTCAAACATCTTCACTTTTGTTTCCAATAGCCCAGAAATTTTTCGTAAATATTATTAATTGATCTATTAGATTTTCAGTTGCTCAACGAGCTTTTGCTAGTGCTGGTTGAAATAAACAAATCAATAGTTGGATCAACACTTAATAATTAGTTTTTTTCTCTACTTGATTATTTAGATCAATTTCCTATCACTTACCTGATTAATTCTTCTTTGCTATAATTAAGAATGGCGGAGCTTTCTGAAAAAGATCGAATAACACTGTTAATGATGCGAGGATAGGGAGATCAACAAAGAGGGTATAAAACAGTAACACGATTATTTAATGAAAATTTTCAATTATTTAATGAAAATTTTCGGAATGAAAATAATAGGATCTCTAAAAGTACTGTAATTCGTACTATTCAACGTTTCGAGGACATTGGTAGCGTTAAAAGTCGCTCAAGATCTGGTAGACGTAAAACAGCAACAAATAATGATAAGGCATTAGATGTTTTACAGTCTTTCGTTGAAAATCCCCATATTTCCATCAATCGCGTTGCACAAGAACACGAAATCGGTCATACATCTGTCAGTAAAATTTTGAAATTGAATAAATGAAATTGAATAAATGGCATCCATACAAACTCCATTTGTGCCAAGAGTTGTCCGAAGACGATTTTGATAGACGCATCGAATTTTGTGATCTTATGATGGAGATGATTGTCGACGATCCTCTATTACTTAATAATATTGTTTTCTCTGATTAGGCAACATTTGAACTGACTGGAAATGTAAATAGAAACAATTGTAGATACTAGAGTGACGTTAATCCTCACTGGAAAAGAGACAATCATACCCAATATCCACAAAAAGTTAACGTATGGGCTGGTATTCTTGATGGTAGACCAGTTGGCCCTTTCTTCATTGAAAGCAATTTGACAGCACAGGTATACACAGTCATGCGAACAAATCGTTCCAGCTATTCGAGACATGGCTGGTGGAAATATGGATGAAATTTATTTCCAACAGGATGGAGTTCCACCTCATTATAGTGTCATTGTCCGTCAATATTTGAATGAGGTCTTTCAGGACAGGTGGATAGGGCGAAGGGGTCATATTGAGTGGCCACTTCGGTCTCCGGACTTGACCCCACTTGACTTTTTTTGTGGGGTTACTTGAAAAGTAAAGTGTATGCCACCAAGCCTCAAAATTTAGATGATTTAAGAGGGAGAATAACTCGAGAGATAGAACTAATACCGCCGGAAACGTACCGGAATGCGGTTTCAGCTGTTTATAACAGATTGGCACATTGCCAGACTGTTGAAGGGCAACAATTTGAACATTTGTTGTGAATTGTTTGATACAATTGAATATTTTGCCCAAGCTGACCAATTGGAATGAAATTCGCCTTA
>NW_017295983.1:238987-244356 GCF_001594075.2 Trachymyrmex cornetzi
CTGGCCGGACCCACACGCCACTCTTGCCTTAACTGGCCGGAATCACACGCCACTTAACAAATTGTTAATTTCAAACCTTTAAAATTCAAAAAATACTTAACGAAAAAATGTTTTATTATAGTGTTTTGGAAAGCTCTCGAGATAAGCTATAAAAATATGCAATAAAATATAGGGGGTTCCATTTAAAAAAATAAGGTTGACCTTGAATTGACCTTAAAGGACATGGTCAAGATCAAAGTCAAGGTCATCGTCTTACTCCTCGCTTGAAACCATACAACTTTGCTATTGGACATTTTCTCCAAAATGCATTCTAACTGAAAATATTAGGGGAGTCCGATATTTTTCGATGACCCTGTATAAGACTGTCCGTGTCCGTGATCATGATCTTATATCTGTCTTGAAACATCGGTGACATGTACTCGTAGTGAAATTCGTACAAACAGACTTTCAATATATCGAGTATACACATACCCACGTAAATCGGCTTGTCGAACTTCACCTCGAGTTTGCGCAGTTCGACGGCGATCAAATTTTCCGCAAAGATGCTGCGGCTGTGGAAATTCGGTTTCGCGATTATTCGTCTCCGCGCCATATCGCCTGTCCCATTTTGTTAATAATTTTACGTCGACGTGATTTCGAACATTCTCCATAGTTTTGCTGAATACCGCATTGTTTATTAATTTATACAAATTTTTTTCGAAATCGTTTTTCGCGCGCGTTCTAAATTGTGTTAATGTAAATTAAGTTCAATGTAATCGCGGAGCCAGGCGAATTGAGCGAATTGTAACATCCGGTGGATCTTTGTTACGCGAAGACCGTGACGAGTACATTGCTGCAGGTTGCAGTAGTGGATGACGTAACGCTGCTTATCGACAGCGTCGCTAGAAGTTTATCCTCGCGCTTTCCGGGCGGCTTATCGCGCATCGGATAGAACGGTAGATCAGTGTGTCGGTCGTGCAAATCCTGTGGATACTCGAGATCGACCTCGAGAATATAACCTGTGGACGAATCTGGAGCGATCGCGCTCACGTCAAAGTTCGCAGCGTCTTCGACCCATCGAAATGCGGCATACGGTAAAAGCTGACACATCGCCCATCCGTACAGATTATTCACGTCGTAGTACATAAGGTACGACGACGGTTTCGATGAGTCGTACGAACGCATGTTGTTATTAGCCTGCGCGTATCTGTCGGAACATTGACTGAGGCCACCGCGTATACCGCGCTCGATAAACATAACCATATCGATGTCGGTGAGCAACTCAAATCTTACGCGCGTATGTTTCAGCATGGCGTCCCATGTGAAACCTTAGGTGCGTTCCGTATCGCGCATGATGTGCATGATGCATCCATTGTCCTTGTTTAACATTTGATGAGCAACAAGGATAAACGATGCATTATGCGCATCATGCGAGAAACGGAACGCACCCCTGGTAGTGTATAATAATACGCGGGATCGAGACCGTAACTCGCGACACAACTATAGCGGAAATTTTTGAAAATGTCAGCTAATATCAAGACATCGGTTTTCAAGTACAGATCGCTGTACTTGCCGAGCGTTCGAATGGAGAATCGCTGCCATACGTTCACGGCGTGAGCGTAATCGCTCTCGAATACTGTATCGCCCGTCAATAAACTGAAAAATAATTCGCGCGGCGGTAAGCGCGGATCCTGCAATTTTTCAGTGCAGTTAATGTACTCGTATGGAAAAACACCTTTACGAGTCAGTAATTCAAACTCTTTGTCTGACAAAGTTAAAAATTCGGAACGTACAATTTTTAATTTATCTTTGTCGAGATACGACGCCAATTTATCGAGACTTGCACTTAGAAATTTGAAGGAATCAATAAACTTTAATTTTACGCAATTTTTCTGAAAATTCTTTTCATTTTTGTCTTTGGTGCTATCGACATGTTTCGTAAACGAAATGTATTTTTCCTTCGTTATCGGAAGGAGATGTACATTTCCATCGTACGCGGTAGCAATTTCTTTAATTATAAAGTGCGCGTCATATCCCGATAAATTGTGAAATACAACCGGCATATACAGCGAATTTGTATAATTTAGGTTACAAGAGGAATGCGCTGGACCGCGGTATCTACCGGTTAAGTGACAATGATCGCGGACTCGCGTATCGTCCGGCGCGAACAGTTTCCCGCAGATGTAACAACGTGTCGCGGTGTGGTACGCCTCCTGTTGCTATTTAGATAACGTTTCCATGGGCACGTTGGCGGATATGATATCTTTTACGCGATGCGCCAAATCGTTGAGTTGTCGCGCGAACTACGTGATGCAATCGTTGTCGCGACGGAACTGATACGATGATAATAAATTGTCGTACGAGCAGTGCACGTAGTATCCTATACTAAACGCTTCATGACGCTGATACGCGTATGACGTCGGCGCGTCTACCTTGTCAGGCTCCGTTTTCCGCAGGACGCACTCCAGGTCGGCGTAAACGATGAACGGCACTCGTTCCTGATTGCGGTGGTTGCTGAATTCGAGCCACTTGTCGCCCGCTCTCGGTAGTCGGATGGAGTAGTCGTTCATTTTCTGGCAGTCCACTTCGTGCGTCCGCAATTTTTGGTTCGAGCTAAAATAATGCAGACACCTGTAAAAATAGAGAAATTATTTTTTTTTCACATATTGTTTTTTTTTCTTATTATATTTACTTTTCTTATTATACTTACCGATCGCAGAAATATTTTTTGTTTTTTTTCCCGGTAAGTTGTGAGCTCACGAGGTGCGACAGGTTCTTTATTCATGCAAAGTGGGCTACAACGTCGTTGTGTGGATCTTGCAGGTACAGCATGTTGACGTGCTTCTTCTTGTCGCCGGTGAGGCGTAGAGGAAGGACCTGTTCATTTTCAATGCCGTATACATTGATCAACACCGCGTTCAAATGTTCGAATTTCGGAATGTCTTTTAATGTCATCGGAAACTCAATACCCGCGAGATTTAACACTGCAGTGTAATGCGGGTACGATGATTCCCGATCCACATATCTTTCTGCAGGGTATAGAGCAGCTACCACCGACCACGCGAAGCACGCATTGTCCGTCGTACGCACACTGATCACCGCCTTCTTTAACATAATTGCTCGCGACAGTTCGATGTGACATCCAGCGTGCATGGGATTTAATTTGTTCACATTAACAATCAAGTTGTGAATTCGCGACAGCGCCCACCCACTGTCGCATTCCTGGAACTCTTCGAGCGATGTCAAGATAGCTCGACGACGTGCCGTTCGTACCACTCGCGTATATCGGTGCATCGATAAATCTCAATGTTTTTCGTAATTATGCTCTTGTAGCACGATTTATCCTTCGTCACGAACTCGCCGTTGAACGCGGCGTTCACTTTTACACTGTCGTGTCTTTCTACAGCGTCTCGAACTCGTTCGAACACTATATTGCCAGCGTCTTCCAAAAACTGTCGTGGCTCGATGTGATTAGAGTTTATCACCGCGCCTGTCACTATACGACTCTCGAATGCGGTGTCGATCTTTCGCCATACGAGAGATTGCTCATTGCCACTCGCGTACCCATTACTCGCATACCCGCCACCAATGTGCACGAAGCGTCGCTCCAATTGTGTCTTTGCACTCGCGAGTCGCGCGATCCTCGCCACCGCAGATTGTCTATGTCCAACAACAAGGCGCGGACGCTTGGCACGACAAAGTTCTTCGAGCCGCTCGATGCACTCGTCACATCGTTGCAGCCACGCGAAACACTCCGCCAGAGTGGCGATCTGGTCGCACTGCTCCAGCAGTTCGCGTTCCACTCGCTCATGATTTTCCACGGAACACTTGCACGTGACTCGTTCACACACGTTGCACCGCCGCTCCATATCTATAATTGTATAGTACCTTCGCGCCATGTGATATTTTTTTAATACGGAACGGCATGGATCACACTGAAAGCATTCATCTTCACACGTGTCATGAAAAATATATTTTTCTTTTAAAGCAAGATCTTCCTCCCAGCAGTAGGTCTCGTGGTAGCAATTTAGCATACTTGCATCACCGCCTATCGACAGATTGGCTATTTTTTCACCACCCGCGGGAATCGTAAGGTTCCTGTAGCAATGATAAACAGTCTCCATCGCGATTTTCGACACACAAAAAAAGTCGTTGTCTGTTAAATTGCGAGTTTTATATCTATTTTCAAAGTCATCATTCTCGCAATGTTTGTTGAATAACCCCGTGTACACTTTCTGTCGCGCGAATAAAGGCCAGGAATGAACGGGTTGGCGGCAAATTTTTGCCTGTTCCATGACACGCTGGCCGCATATTCCTAACTCTCGATCGCGTAGGAATTGCACCGGTGATTCGCACACTTGTGTCTCTCTCTGTCGCGGATTTTTCTAGAACGAGTACCGCATCTTTTCTAGTATACCGTACATCTATGTTTCGTTCACAATACCGTACATCCATGTTTCGTTCACAATATTGTTTGCAATAGTTTTTTAATTTGTGCACTGTGGACACTTGTTGCACGGAAATATAGTGTACATTGCCACTCGGCAATTCGTGCAAGATCGGCCGTTTAACATCAATATAATTGATATTATGCTTCTTTATAAAATACATTCCCACAGTGTCGATGTCAGCCAAAAGGACCATGCATGCTGCACATACGGTTAAAGCACCACCCGTTGTGTAAGGGTGGCACCCAGTTGGACACGACTCAATTGAACACGAGCCACTCACAGCGCTTGAGACTACAAAGCTCCTAAGCACCGGTCGCTGTGATTGGTGGTGTCCAATCGAGCCGTGATCAATCGGAATCACCCCGTTGTGTAGTAGGACTGGATCATGCAGTGTTTGATACGGCCGTTCAGTGCATGGATTTCCTGAGATGGCACAAATTTTTCTTCAAGATCCGTATCGTACTCGCTCGCGTCACTGGCAAAACCTGTATCGTCAGATAACACTTTTTCTTCGTCGGAATCTTGGTCCATTATCTCCGCGAAATCTATTTCCATTTCATCAATAACTTCGTCTCTGATATTCGCGAATTGTTCCTCATCGACGTTTCTAATAAACTCTGCTATGTCGAATCTGTCCTCAACGTTTCCGATATTTTCAAACTCTACATCGTCCATGTCCTCAACGTTTGCACAATGGTCAGCCATATTTTTTGCATTACACTTATCTCGATCGATTCAGTAATCTTACAGGGCACCAACTGAGGTACTGCGCGCTGATGACCCATATATATTCCATTTGAAACTTCTTTGTCCCTTTGTCTACCCTCTATTGAGTTGCAGCATCGACAATGTGTCACCTATCACTTCTTATTGTTAGAAAAAAATCGCTATCGACGCTTCTCTTAACGCGTCGTGTCATATTCGCGACATGTTACCTAT
>NW_017295983.1:244631-246268 GCF_001594075.2 Trachymyrmex cornetzi
TAAGGGCCTGCGCACAATAGAGGAACAAGAATTAGATATTAAAATTTCAACCTATCAGAAACCGTGTATTCCGATGTAATCAGTTTCTGATATGTTAAAATCTTAATATCTAATTCCTGTTCCTCTATTGTGCTCAAGCCCTAATACTACTAATAATACATCTGTGTATATTTTTAATACTTTATTAAAATATTAGGTGTTAAACTTAATTCCTGCCGTTTTTCGTCTCCAAAATTGATTTGTTTCGAAGGAAAATACTTAATCAAAGTATTATTAATAAAGTATTATTAATTAGTAATAAAGTAGAAAATGGAGGAAATTACTTTGATTGAGGTATTCATTCATCTTCCCTTCGAAATCAATTTTGGAGACGAAAAACGGCAGGAATTAAGTTTAACACCTAATATTTATATATTAGGTACCGCGGAAAATTCGTGTCGTTTTTTCAAGAAATGTTTATAGGGGAAAGAAACGACATAAACTTTCCGCGGTACCTAATATATTTTTTTCTGTTATTAAAAACAGAGATTACAAAATAAACAACAATGATGAAATAAACGGGCAAATGAGAATTTTTTATGCACTATTATTCGTGCGCTATAAATTAAATCTATATTCTCTTACATTAGGAACGTTCGGACGTTCCTAAAGTAATGTAAGAATATACACAGATTTGGACTGCAAGTTTCACGAAATGTTGGCATTCCAAGAATGGATCTGGACAGAGAAAATCCGCGAAACACATAATCTTTATATATACAATTTTATAACTCGACGTGATCTCTAATCCTGAAATCGTAACTTATCATTTTCCAAAAATATCCCCATTTATATATTTTTTAATATTTTTTCACAATAATTTTATTAAGTTCTTTGTTAATGTTACACACACACACACACACACACACACAACGCGCGCGCAGGCGTAAAAAAAAAGGATTAATGTATGGATACTTTTTTTCCTGTGTAATCTGAAGCACTACAATTTTTTTTTAATCCCATAATTCATAACGTAATTTACGTTATTATGAGTTATGGGATAAAAAAAAAGAAATCATAATAATGTTTCAGACTACGCATAGAAAAAGAAGTACTCACATTGACCTCTGTTACACGGCACGCTTTACGCCAAAGTTATAATATCGATGTTATGAAACTGGCCAATCATAGCTATTCCTCTGAAGAATGGAATGACTGTGATTGGCTAGTTTCATAACATCGGTGTTATGACTTCGGCGTAAAGCATGCCGTGTAAACGTAGTAAGTGATCCTTTTTTTTTAGTGTGTATGATATGTGTATAACATTAACAAAGTACTAAATCTCCATAAAGCCGGGAGCACATAGAAAAACGTAAGGCCGTAAGGCGTAATCAGTAAGGAAATCGTAACATTGGATTCGCTACTGGCCTTACGGTCTCTACTGTGATTGGCCAATTCACTTACTGCTTGCGTGCTACAGCCTTACGTTCTTGTATGTGTCATGGGCTTAAAGGTATATCCACACAAACTGGCATAGCCGCATAAACGTATGCATAAAGAAAATTATCCAACCACATTTTATGTACGACTTTAAAAGAGAACTGCAATTGGATAATTTTCTTTATGTATATATTTATGCGGCTATGCAAGTTTGTGTG
>NW_017295983.1:246543-280661 GCF_001594075.2 Trachymyrmex cornetzi
ATATATATATATATATATACACGCGCGCGTTACGTAATGGTATAATTAACCTTTTTATCATAATTAATTTACAGTTGGATTTTTGTGGAACCGACTATGAAAGAGATATTTGAATATGAAGATAACGCAATGGTACAAGAAGATACTGCACATTCTTGGTACCGAAAATCACGTAATCATGAGCCGGAAGAACAAGTTACAAGAGAGTAAGCATTATGCTAATAAGATGTCAATAAGACTATATAGCTGACCAACAGAGATTGAGACAACAGAGATTAAGCTGACATTATATAATTGAAAATTTTTTACAGTTATAAAAAGTCCTTTGATAAATGTATTAGATTTGGCAAATCGCCAAAGAGCCAGGGATTGGAATCTCGAGTTAGAAGAATTTTGACGTGGATTAATCACGAACCAGTTACCTTAGTCAACGGTCGACAAGCGGATTTCTTACAACGCACTAGATCGTTTGTCGGACAAATCAAGTAATATCAGCAATGAATCAACAATTGTTAATCTTACGATAATTGTACAATTTATAATAGTATGACAAAAAGAGAGATGACAAAAATCTCTTATGTAACAAATCCTTTTCATCATGTGAACATATAGATAAATACAAATGTGTTAATTGTTACAAAGTTTAAATACAATAGTTTTAACTTTTACTATTTTTTTATAATTGTATCTCTATTCTTATGTTATTACTATAATTTGACATTTATATTATTCTTAATTTAACACATAGATTTAATTTACATAGATTTTGTCAACCCGTAAAACGTCGAAACTTAAACTTTAAATAATTTTAATAAACTATATCAATACAGAATATAATTTTAATAAACTATATCAATACAGAATACAGAATATGATTTTTCTTCTTTTTTTTTATACTAGCTACGTAAGTAATAGACTTGAATTAATTAATAGTAAAAATGATAAATTTTTTTGTGAAGAATAACTACCAATTTGTAATTCAAGAGATCCAGAAACATCGCGTCTTCATGTAGATACCATACACATTAGGAAGAGTGTCAAAGATGAATTAAATGTATCAGACAAACAAGTGCTTTTCTGGTGGCAATGTTTGCAAGATTTAAACAATTTCCGTCAAAAACTCAAAAAGCGTATTCAGGAAGTGCCGTTCTTAGACATAGAGGATGAGTTTTCTTGTCTAGACAAAGTACACATGTCTCTATATTTGTATTTGTTATAACAAAAATTCATATTAATTTATTATAAATTCGCAATGGGATACGAGGTAAATCGTTAATCAAATTAACCAAAATTATACGATTACATTTCGTCACAAATCACATTCTTATAATCGTAGAATTTTAATACAGGAATACGTCGGAACTCTACCTGAAGATAAGGTTTTTCTGATTTTCGAGAAGTATCGCATATATCCAAATAAGAAGTTTCTTGTACCATTAATGGACACGTTGCAATTGCGCACAGATGGAAATATTAATTACAGAGAAATACTAAATCTCTTGAATTGGAAGCGCAGTTTACCCGTTCTACCAATAATTAAACGTGATTAATCAATAATTTTTGTAATATTCTAAATTCTCAAAATTGAATTAGAGAAATGATAAATGATACATCTTTGTATGATAATTAATAACAATAACTAATTTTAATCTAGTATGGTAATTTCAAACGTATTTCAGTTCTGATTTTAATTTTTAATTTAACTTATAGTAACACAGCAATGATATTAAAAAATATTATTTTAGAAGCACCAGTGACAAGTCTAGATTGTACTACGTATAATGACAGCATAAAAAATATTCAGACAACTGATAGCGCAAGTAGGGTTTATTTTTTATATCTCTCGATCTTAAAAGTATTTCTCTCAAAGTGATTATTTGAAATATGAAATATAAGAAATATTATAGAAGTACGTGCGGCAGGACTTCCATCTGAAAGATCAGATTTTCTGATAACAATGTTACCGCGCGTTGGATTACATCCAGATAAGGAGAACTTGGGCGATCAAACCTCCACCCATTGCTTGATATCGCCTAGCATATTTATGAGATACGGTTTGACACATATAGATTTTTTTAAGGTGGATTGCTTGATTTCGTATTATCTAGTTATTCCATTGTTTAAAT
The DNA here is from genome assembly GCF_001594075.2 of Trachymyrmex cornetzi. NCBI lineage: Eukaryota > Metazoa > Arthropoda > Insecta > Hymenoptera > Formicidae > Trachymyrmex > Trachymyrmex cornetzi. The sequence goes on from NW_017295983.1 coordinate 248,670, forward strand.
ATTTTTACTCTTAATTCGGTATAAATTGTATCAAATTACAAAATCTGATGATTTTGTCTCATCCAAAAATTTGCCAAAATTTCCTAACTATAAATATTAATTTATATATTATTTTATCTAATTATTCCATTGTATCTTATACCATTCTATTATGAAAATATTAATTTATATTTACAAAATGTTATATAGATGCGTGACAAGGAAGAAATACGAAGCATATTCAAGAACGTCGGTTTCAAATTTTCAGAGGAGAACTTTGATACACTTTGGCAGAAAGGAATGCGGAAGGATTGCACCGACGGTATGTGCGTTGAAACATTTCGAGAGTTACTTGCCGCGTCAGGTTTCGTGGCAAAGAAAATTACATGTGACTAAATGCATACAAACTTTTCATCTTGAAAAATCTATATATATGAAGAGACATAAAGAAAAATATAAATTATGTATTTTAAGTGTGATAATTACTAATTAAATATTATTGAAAATAACAGCTATACAATCATATTAAAAAAAAAAGTAATATGATCATTTAATAATAATCAGTTTAAGTTTTATCAGATAAAAATTTATGCGTGTATCAAATATACAAACTGTACAACATATTTATTTACTTAATACAAACTGTACAACATATTTATTTACTTAATATAAATAAAATTATATGCATAATTATTATATAATTATTTACAATGCAAATTCATTCTATAGGTTTTAAAAATTTCGGTTTTTTACTTAATGGTTCGTCTTCATTGTTTGTTTTTATATGTTTCGTCTTTCTGTATCTGTTTGTAGTATCAAATTTTGCTCGCATTTTCGTCCATTGAACAGCCATTTGTTCATCAGATATATCGGCCTCTTGTTTTACATCTTTGTTGGCTCGTTTAGCATTCTTCTTTGCTTCCATTAATTTTTCTATATTTGGATTCATCCCTTGAAAGCTTAATCTACCGTTGTTAAGTTTCTCGCAGAAAACATAGCTCGATTCCATAAGAAATTTTCCACTTAAACATAAAAGATATACATAGAAGCAATTGATATCACAGCAATATTTTCACCAGGAAAAAATGTGAGTCTTAAATATACATATTTCAAAATACAAAATATTCAAAAATTCATATTATTATTTTAATTTACATAATTATTAATCCAGATATAAGGCTAGTAGGAAAAAATAATAGAAAGTACTTACGATGCTTTTTTCATACGTGATGTAAGCTCACTGCCGAAGTATTCCTCTCCTTCTTCTTGAAACTGTTCTTTCTCCACTTTGTCTTTTGTACGTTTCATGAACTGCGAACAAATCCACTTATTATCGTGCCACAATCGAGCGAACAAACTGACGTTATTTATTGTCATTTTGACGTCAAAGTAACAACAAATAACGTGAAATAACATTGCTTATTTGCTGGAAATATCTATTTTCTACAAACTTTTCCAACTCACCTTCATTTCCAGTATACTCTTTGACAGAGTGATTTTCTTTGAATTCATGTTTATGTTTAACGATTATAATATCACGGACACGGAAAATAATAGTAATTATTTTCCGTGAGACAGTCAAAAGATGAAAAACTGACAATTCCCCTCAAAGAATAGTCAAAATTATGAAGAATTTCTTTAAGAGATCACGCACGTGTCAATAACAAATACCATATATATAAACCACCACTTATACTATAAACAAGGCAAACCTAACTTTTCTTACAGTAGCGACTTTGACGGCAATCTGCATCACTAACATAACAGCTTTGAAGAATTCTATATTACCAACCTTACTTAATTGTTATCATAAATTTTATTTATCATATGAGTGTCGTCGACACGGCAATAATTTTCTTTACCTACCTAGATAACCAAGCTTGCGATATGCATGCTGGCATGTGATGGTTAAAGCGGGGAGCACAGACTCTTGCATAACACATAACACACGAGGCATAAGAAATTGAACCAACCAGAGTTCTCTATTACATGGAAGGAAAAGAAACGGAGAACTTCGATTGGTACATATTCTTATGCATTACGTGTTATGCGTTATGCAAGAGTCTGTGTTCCCCGCTTAAGCGGGGAGCACAGACTCTTGCATAATGCATAACACGTAATGCATAAGAATATGTACCAATCGAAGTTCTCCGTTTCTTTTCCTTCCATGTAATAGAGAACTCTGGTTGGTTCAATTTCTTATGCCTCATGTGTCATGCGTTAAGCAAGAATCTGTGCTCCCCGCTTTATCTGGGTATAATCGCATGCTTGGTTATCTGGGTATACGGACAGATATATGCATCGACCAAGTTCGGCTTTCCAATCGTTTATTTTCCGAACCGTTCCGAACTGCCACATAACGGTGATTTTTGTTGGTTGGCTGTCCTGGCTGGGGCAGGACGATCAACGGTACAACGGACTGGCGTGCTTTCTGCAAGACTCCACGATTTTCGTCGATGAAATCGCAAAAGATGCGGAGGTTCGCGACGGCTGATCCAAGACACGAGGCACAGTTTGCCGGAGAATGATGTCGTAGCAGCGAGGTCGTGGAAGCGAGGCACGAATAATCGTGGAAAGTGGACATAGCAACGGCAGCAGAAACAGTTTAATCGCTTGTACTAAGGTAAACCCGCGCCCACACGCCAACTCGCGCGCGCGAAATCAATAATAACGACATTACTCCAACGCTATTATTTCATTTCGCCTTAGCTTCGTAAATTGGAAAATTTCAGTAATATCTGTAATAGCCCCCACGCTTCTCAGTATGATCACGAATTCCAATTCTAATTATGTATCGTTTACTCCAATTCACTTCCACTGGCTACATTGTGGGCGTAACAAAACGAGACGACATCTTAGGAATCGTCGACTTTGATAGTATATTATAAAGTTGTTTTTATTTCTTGTTTTTGTACACATACTTTTCAAATCGTGCTTGACACGTGTTGGCCATTAATGTTTTTATTACTGATGACTCACCTGCAACGTCTATGTGGATTTCTCTCTCTTCGATATAGACATAACCTTGTAGAAGTTTTTCATCTTTTTTTTCTGAAGCTAATATTATTGTACTAACTATATTTACATCGAGATCTGATGTAAATATAGCACTTTTCTTAATCAATTTATATACTATAATAACATACCACATGTAGAAACTAAAATATTCCGTTCAAAACTGGTATAATTATTTACAGAATATATGATATTCTATGTACCAGAAAACATTAAACAGCATAAGCTTTAAATAAAAACATTTCAATGTTCTAAATAAATTATTATTTTGTTACTATTTATACTTGACAGACACAGCACTGCGTGCAAAGATGTCGAAACGACCCCCAGATAATGGGGACTCCAGTTCCCAACCACCTATAAAAAAGGTGCAGTTTGAACCGATTCTAATTGGACCCATATCTACTCTCGAAGAGATGGACATGAAAGTTTTACAGTTTCAGAATAAAAAGCTAGCACAGGTATATAAAGTTTACATTGCATTTATACTTTTATTACTTTTAATAAATTGATTTGTAATAGCAAATAAAGATAAGGATTAAACTGTAATAACATGATGTACATAATTGTATATAAAAAAATAATATAACTAAGAAAATAGTTACACAATTCTGTACTGTTGAGTAATTTTATTAAAATTATATTAATTATATATAAAAATATAGCTTATACAGGATGACATTTGCTATTATTGCAGGAAGTTATTGAAACTAAATTGTATTATTTTTTACTAAGAATATACAATAAAATAAACATTAAACTTTTTTGCCGAATAATATTTAATTACTTTTATTTATTCATTACGAAATAAATGATTTAGATTTGATTTCTCAATTGTCATCCTGTACGTACATATTACATACATATTTTTGTATATACTCTAAAATTTAAAAATATACTATTATTAATTTGATATAAATTATACTTTTATACATATATAAATTGTATATAAATTGTTTACATTATTATATAACTTTTAATATGTACCTATTCTTTTTCACATATAATTTACTTATTCCAGAGATTGGAACAAAGGCATAGAATGGAAGCTGAATTGAGACAACGTATTGAACAATTAGAAAAACGCCAAATGCAGGACGATGCAGTACTTAATGTAGTTAATCGATATTGGAATCAACTCAATGAAGATATACGTGTATTATTACAGAGATTCGATGCTGAAACTGCCGATGAATCTGAAAATAAAAGTAAGCTTTGAAAAAAAGGTGCAATGTAACGATATTTTCTGAGATAAATTCAACAAAATGTTTTTCTTTTTAATTATAGACGAGAGTGAGGCTACAACGTCATTTCTAATGCAATTATCTTCCTGGGATAAAGAGGAATTGGATGACAAATTAGCAAACCGTGTACAGGTATCAAAACGAGCTGTGTCTAAAGTTGTACAAGCATTTGATCGTTTATCTCAGAGAAATGAAAAAATCACTCTTGCACTTAAAGGAGAATTTGATGGCGGTAAGTTACATCCAGAATTTGTTTTGAGATTTCAAATTAATGTAATATACTTGAATAAATTGACATATATCTTGTTTTGATTTGCGGTAAGATTCAAATTTTTCCACAAAATCTCTAAAGAACTTTATGGATATATATAACTTGCAAAAAATCGTACATTTTTATAATTGAAGATTATAAATCGTATTATATAGAAGAGGCGCCGAACATTGACGAAGTCGTACGTCGTGCCAATGCGGAAATACAAATGGAAAACAGAAATCTGCAGGCGATAAATATACAATTGCATGAAAAGTACCACACTATCTCATTGAAGGTAATTGATTTTTTATTTTATTTATATTTAATTTTCTACTTTTTATGTTATCGATTATATACGTAAAGCTGTTATTTGTCATAAATAAATTACAAGTAACTTGAAATAAAGAAAAGGGAGATTATTATGAATATTTTTAAACATCAAAAAATTATTATTAGACATAAAAGCCCGTCTACAATACACGGAGTAAGAAGTAAGAGTAAGAAATTGACCAATCACAGTCGAATGTGAGAAGAATAATCGACTGTGATTGGTCAATTTCTCACTCTTCTTACTCCGTGTATTGTAGATGACGCCTAAGATTTTGCTTGTGTGTGTGTGTGTGTGTGTGTGTGTGTGTGCGCGCGCGCGCGCGTGTGTGTGTGTGTGTGTGTGTGTGTGTGTGTGTTGTGTGTTGGCAGGGTGTTTACTATCTAGAAAAACCTGGAATAGAATTTTTAGGAGATTTTTTATTCTTAAATATCAGGAATTTTTATGGAATTTGTCGATACAGACGGATATTTTTGGAATTTTACTTATTCTATCTCTTTCCGATAACATTGTTTCTTTTTAACTATTTTATTCGGTAATGTATAATGTTGTAATAATCGGGCTTAGCAATACGTATGGCATACACATCTAACATAAGTATATATTTATTTACATTTTCGTACGTGTGTCTTGCGAGTTTTTTTTTAATCAGGTGATAATAGAAGACACTTAGCAGAAGAAAGTAGCTTACTGATACTGTAGTGAGTCTTTTCTGTACAATCCTTAAAATAGGTTTCAGAGTTTCAAATAGAAAAGGATAGATACAGTCTCGTGGAATCTTTGTCTTCTACTAATTTATAATAATTTAATTAATTAATTAGGTGGTTTGCGGAAATCACTGATGAAGACTTTGTAAGTTCGAAACGTTTGATTGTCATAATAGTACATATACATGATATTTTCATACGATATTTATTAATAAACTATTATTGCTCGTTAAAAAAGCCCTGAATTAAATGAATATTTAATTGTTATAATAATTTGTTTGTGTTACTAGCATTCCAATTTATTTCAGAGTCGCGTTAAAAAAAATTATCTTATTTTACTTGGAATATTGAACAAAAATACCTAGAAAATCCAGGAATTCTCAGAGAATTTTACAAGATTTCAGTAAACACCTTACCTAGAATACCGCATGGCTTCATGTGAGAGTCAGATTTGTAATTAGCTCAAGTTTAATTTTCTACTCTACATATAAATTTTTATTGAGAAATTTCAAGAAAGGAGACTAATTTAGAAAGCTAAGGCTCGAATTAGATTGTAACATCATTTAGTTTTTTTTTTTTATTTATTTGATAATCGCGCAAAAATGTCAATACTTATTTATTTTGAATATTTCTTTGTAGATGTCAGAATTGCAAGATACAATAACAGGGAAAGATACGCTTGCAGCAGAATTGCGAAATCAAGTCGACGACCTACAATACGAATTGAACAAAGTACGGGCGAGAAATGATAAATTGGAACATCATCTTGGAGAAGCAGTCGAAAAATTAAAAGCTTTTCAACAAATTCATGGCACTGATGAGAAAGGCAGTAATAAACCGAATACTTTAGTTGCATCTAGTGTTTCTCAGACTAAGGTACATATTTTATTTTTGTACATAAAGATACAAGCATAAACTTGAGTTTAATATGACAATACTTTCTTTAATTTATAATATATATAGATATATATTATTTTTACAGCTTGATGACTTGCAAAGAGAACTTGAAGAGACACGTGAATTAGCTAATAATAGATTACAGGAATTAGACAAACTTCATCAGCAACATCGCGAGGCTTTAAAAGAAGTAGAAAAATTGAAAATGGATGTAAGTAAACAGTTTTGTTTCCTAAATTTTATTTATGTCATAATCCAATTTAATTAACTTTGCTGTTACTAAATAGCTAAATTTTAACATTTCTTGTAGATAAGACAACTTCCCGAATCAGTAATTGTGGAAACAACAGAGTATAAATGTTTACAATCACAATTTTCCGTATTGTATAATGAATCTATGCAATTGAAAACACAACTGGATGATGCTCGTCAACAATTGCAATCGAGCAAAAATGCACATTTACGCCACATTGAGATGATGGAGGTAAGACCTTCATATATCCGAAGATTGTGCTTACGAGCATGTAAATTGACATTTCATTTTTATTCAAAATCTTTTTATAGAGTGAAGAATTAATGGCTCAAAAAAAATTGCGCGGCGAGTGTATACAACTCGAAGACGTTTTAGCACAATTACGCAAGGAATACGAGATGCTTCGCATTGAATTTGAACAGAATCTAGCTGCCAATGAACAGACAGGTCCGATCAATCGAGAAATGCGACACCTAATTACCTCCCTTCAGAATCACAATCAGCAATTAAAAGGAGAAGTGCATCGGTACAAGCGAAAATACAAAGAAACTTCTACTGAAATACCTCGAGTATGTACTTATAAACATATATGATTTCTAATTAGTTTTCTTATTTTTTATTTTATTACAAAATTTATTAATTTTCTGTGATTGTCAACTTTGATTTATATAATATCTATGTATCAATTTATTGTCTCGAAATTGTCAGATTACAATTTCCCTTATCTTCTTTTACAACTTTTTCTTTTTTTTTTCTTTTAAAACTTTTAAACTTTGCAATTAAAATGTATTCTTTATTGAATATATTCGTCCCTAACTGAGACATAATACAATGTTTCTTAAAACTTTCCGAGTTCTTTCGACTTTTTAATTCTTTAATCAATCTTTTATAAACCGAGTCATATACATATCTATAGAATAAAAATCAAGTTTGAACCCGAGACCTATCCATTACAAGTCGATCGCTCTCTATGCATTATCTTAATAACAGAACAAAATATAATATAGATTATCACTCGATATATATTATTTAATTGTAATAAAAGTAGGTAACAGTTTATTTTTATTAAATTTTTTTCCAGTTAAAAAAGGAAGTAGAGGAATTGACAACTAAATTAGGGCAACAAACGTCGCAAGAAAATAAAGAAGGGAATAATTCAGATGGTAGCGGAAAAGAAGAAGATGCTTCAAATTCGTTGCCAGGATCTACACAAGTATAATGATATAAATGTATAAATTTAAATCAAGAGATAGCGATGCACTTTTTTCTATATAATTATATTAATTTTTAATGCATTTGTATATATGTAGTCCAGAATTATTTTTTCTTGCAAAAATATTAATAGATTGGACTATTAATTTTAAAAATAAGATTTTGTGTTTACTACTTATTAACTTTTTATAAACATGTACAGATAAAAGAAGAAAGTGGTGTTACTATAAAGAGGGAAACTGGTGCTGATGAAGAGGTAGAAACAATTGAGGTTGGAGAAGGTGAAGGCAACAAAAATATATCAGACTCTCTAACGTTAACTTCGCCAACTCTAAAAAAGGAGAAGGATATAAAACGTGAGAAGGATATCAAGAAAGAATCTGTGAAAACTGAACATCGGGATCCTGCACATCGCACCAAAGACGCAAAAATGGCAGAATCGGAACTCGTGAGAGATTTGAAGGCACAACTTAAGTATGTTTGTGAAGATATCTAGTGTTTTCAACTAAAATACTGATAGTTTTATTGTGACAATATATTTTTAGAAAATAAATAAAAATAAATATTTGATTATAGAAAAGCTGTGAATGAGATGAAAGAAATGAAGCTTTTATTAGACATGTACAAAGGTGTTGGAAAAGAGCAGCGAGATAAAGTACAGTTAATGGCTGCAGAGCGTAAAACAAGAGCAGAGTTGGAGGATTTACGACAGCAAGTCAAAAAGATTCAAGTGTGTTGTAATATATTTTATAATTACTAAAATTACTATATGATGATTTATAGTAATGTACATGATGATAAATCAATGAAATAAGCAACGCATGTATATTATATTTGATCATCTATTGCAGTTTGAGGAAAATAATTAGTTTGAATAAAGATTGAAATATTTTGCTCTTTAATATTAATAATATTATATAAATATTTATTTTTATTAATTTATATTTTTGTTTGGATAACAATGTGAATTTTATTGTAGGAAAGTAAACGTGAGGAACGTAAGAAGTTAGCTGATGAAGATGCACAGATAAAAATTAAGAAATTAGAAGAACAAGCATACACATTGCAACGTCAGGTTGCTTGTCAAAAACAGGTAGATCACACTTACTTTTTTTATGGTTAATTTTTATTTTTATTTTTAATATACGCTATATATAAAAAGATTAGGTCTTAATTAATTGGGAGTAGAATTGATTACAAAAAATCTAGTTGGAGGATTATTTTATATTAAGCAATTATTTATACAAATCATTACTATGGAAATTTTTTTATGTATAATGTTAAACAATTTTTAATATTAGGAAATATATGACAGAATTTGGTAGCATACGTGAACGGAAATGTAACGTTGAACAGAATTGTATTTGGTTGCAGGAAGAGGAAGCACTTCTGAATGAGATGGAAGTGACCGGACAAGCGTTCGAGGATATGCAGGAACAGAACTCTAGACTTATACAGCAGTTACGTGAGAAAGATGACGCAAATTTTAAGCTCATGACAGAAAGGATCAAAAGTAATCAATTGCACAAACTTGCGAGAGAGGAGAAGGATGTGTTGAAAGAACAAGTGTCTACATTAACGACGCAAGTAGAAGCGGCCAACGTAGTTGTACGAAAGTTAGAAGAGAAGGAGCGTCTTTTACAAAACTCTCTCGCCACGGTGGAAAAAGAATTGGCGCTGAGACAGCAAGCGATGGAGATGCATAAACGGAAAGCGATAGAGAGTGCACAATCTGCAGCTGATCTCAAACTCCATCTTGGTAAAATTCTTCATGCAAACGCAAAAACACCAAATTAAAATTTTAAATTACATAAAAATCTCTAATAAAATTTCTCACATAAATTTTGTAATCATATAAATAATATATTAAGATGTTTACAACATATATTAGCTATTGTTATATTAGCTAGAAAAATAAATGAAGATAAATGGTTTAATAAAAAATTAAATAAAATTATTTCTAAACAAGAAACTAATATAACTTATTGTTATAGAGAAATATCATTCCCAAATGAAGGAAGCGCAACAGGTCGTAGCCGAGAAAACAAGTTCCTTGGAAGCCGAAGCATATAAAACTAAAAGATTACAGGTAATGATTAATCTAAATCCTGCAGTAGCTAAAATATTTTTTTGTATTCTGAATTTTTTATATCTTTTTTTTTTTTAGTTAATTGGGTAGAATTAATTATAAAAGATCTGAGAGAATTATTTTTTGTTTATATTAATTAATAATTTATATAAATTATTATGCAAATTTTGAATGCTAAAAGCTTTTTAGTACTAGAAAGTAGATGACAAAATCTGATAGTGTATTTGAATACCATCATTGATAGAACTCAATCATTGATAAAAATAAAATTTAATATGAATTGCGTTGTAGGAAGAAATAGCGCAACTGAGGCGCAAGGTCGAGCGAATGAAGAAGATTGAGCTCGCTGAAACCCTGGATGAAGTGATGGCGGAAGAGCTGCGGGAGTACAAGGAAACTCTAACGTGTCCGTCTTGTAAGGTGAAGCGGAAGGATGCCGTGCTCACCAAGTGCTTCCACGTGTTTTGCTGGGATTGTCTACGCACACGTTATGAGACGCGGCAACGAAAATGTCCCAAATGTAATTGCGCTTTCGGTGCCAACGACTACCATCGGCTGTATCTATCCACATGAAGAAGAAGGTGCTGACTTGAAAAATACGCCGCGGTGTAGAGTTATGTTTTGTAATATGTTACGTGAGCATTTCTCTTTTCTTTTTTATATCTTTTATTTATTACTCCAATTTTTTGTGGAATGACCATATGCAATATATGATTATCCTTAAGTGCGTCGGTAATGAATCACGAATTTTGCTAAGTTCTTATTAAGACCATAGCACATGAAAGAAAAAGAACATAAGCCATAGACTTTAAGTTATAGATTTAAGAATCGCAGTCGAAAATTCAGGAGACTGGATAATCTATTTATTACTTTAATTCTATTACTTATATGTTTTCATAGCTTATGGTATAATTTATAAACTATAAGAATTAACAAGTAAAGTGAATGATGAATGAGTGAACGAATAAAAGAAAAAGAGAGATAAATAAGGGGGAAAAAGAAAAAAGCTGGATTGTATTTTTAGGTGATACAGTACGGGCTGCAAAGCTTTCAATTTTATTTACAATGTAAGAAATGATTTATTAAATTACTCTTTGATCTCGTTTTTTAAATAAGTTTGCGCGAGGTTATCGTTAACATCTACATACATCGATCGATCACTCAAAAATCAATGCCTTCTTAAATTATTCTTAAGAAGAACTACTGTCCTCTCAGTAATGACAATTTCCTGTTTAAAATGTCTATTATAAGATAAAATAATAGAGATCACTGAGATCAAGTTTGTCACTGGATTGATAATCATTAGTCCATTGGAAAAATTTTGAAATTATAAATCCAGATCACTGATTTAGTAATTGTGACTGTATCAATTAAAATTGATTAATTGACTGGCGTAGAGTGCGGTTGAGTTACCACTACGAATGTTTGGAAGCATTTTTTGATTGGTTAATTAGTAAAATTCTTTTTTCCGATTGATCAATCAAATAAGCATTTGTAGCGGCAACTCGACCGCACCTATTATTTAGATTCAATTACTGTTCGAAATTCATGAAAGTGTAAATCTGCTGAATGTGATTAATGTTCCGTCTGTATGTTTTGAACGTTATGCCTGGATTATGTCATGTAATTACTTTAATTTCATTTGAATCTTCATCTCTGAATTGAGAAGTCTCGAAAAAGTGCTCTAATTATCTACTTTTCACTTCTGAAAGTAAATTCACTTTCGTGTTAACATTTGGATTCAACAATTGGTAATTCATATGATAATCACGCTTATAGGTATTTATTTAATTAGAAGGATATAAATTTAGCAATCACGGTCCAAATTCGCTTTGTCTATTGTTTATAATACGAGACAGGCAAACTGATTAATAACAGAAATGTTCTGTACGATAATTACTCGACCATTATTCAATAAGAAACGAATTCTTTTTACTGATCGTGATTATATTTCTCATGATTTTCATCGAAATTGTCATTGGAATCAAGGTAGAAATTAGAGAAATAAGATATCCCATTGTACTTTTAAAATATCTTACACTATCTTATAAATATGTATTATTTTATTTAAGAACTGTAAGAACATATTTTTAAAAAGTCAAAAGAAAAAGGGGGATACATCAAATCAATATCTATAATATATATATTGATTTGATTGCAAAGCATTAATGTTAGCAAAATTTTAATACTAAACTGTCTATATTACTAAATTTAAATAATTTATTTCATTTGTAATTCAAATTTACGCTCCCTAAATTGTTAAATATTTGATACCATTATACTAATATTGTATTATAGTATAAATAATTTTTGAATATTTTCACATGTATGAATGTTAATTACGAATGCGAGCATCCAAGTACATGCGTTTGTAAAAAAAAAGAAATGCGTGAATAATCTATTTCGATAAAAAAATGCGACTGTGTGTCAAAGCTGTGTTTCAACAGTTTATTTTGTAGATCTTTCACTTGAACATTCTGAACTAATTTTCCTTTTTAGATAAATTCTATGTTATAATAATTTGGAGAAATATGTCTTTTTTAATTTCGAGAAATATGTCTTTTTGTCTTTTATATAGGAAAGTTTAAATGTATAACAATATAAATGCGTAAATGCGTTTATGAACAATTTGACCTCATTAAAAATAAACTCTCTTTTCTTTATTATTATTCGAAAAAAACGCTTTCTAACTGTTATAAAAGATAATACTTATTGGATCTATTTCAATTCTAAATTTGCAAAACTGTCTAAAAAAAATTTTTTTTTAAATTACAATATGTGTATGGAGGATAAAAATCGACAAAAAGGTCTAAACTTTAAAACGTTATTTTTCATTCTACTTAACACATTTCTGACATATTTATCTAGTTTTGCTCCATAACGGTTTAATTTTTTGTGTAAACAAACTGAATCGAAAACTGTCAAAATAAGAAGCTACACTTATATGAGCATTACATTATATAATGAAACTGTATACCTGTATGTATAGATTTTGTTGTTCATGTTATTTTACATATATGTTATTTTTGACGGTGTACGTAAAGCATAAATAAAATTGAAAATCGATTTGCAATAATTAATATAAGTGACAAAGAAAATTTTTCCGCAATCATATTTCGAAGTGATTTTAATCTCTAATAATTCTCATTTTTTATTTTACAAAATTGAGAAGCAAGACATTTTAATCTCTTATTTTTGAACTAATTTAAAGATTCTTAGAACATAAATTTAGAAAATGGAAAACATTTCATGTTATAGCATTTAAAAGATATTGCTCTATTCTTTTTTTATAATAGAACATAAGAGAAAATATTTTTTGTTTTTTTAGTGTAAGATATAATATTTAAGATATAATTTATATTTAATAGTTTATTTCATAACATTATATTAAAAAATTTGATAAATTACTGATAATCATGATATTAATACTTATTACATTTATTAAATAAATGTAATAAAAAATTAAAAATCAAAATTATTTAAATTCTTTACTATTTAAATTTATTAGTAATTAATTAATAAATTATTAAATAATTTAATAAAGACGAATAAAAACTTTCTTATTTATTTTAATATCTCGAAATGCTCGAAATTAGTTCAAAAGTAAGTAATTCTCCGAAGTGTACGTGTATAAAACCGTATATACAAGGGCAGCATGTATATATCTAATTGTTATATATGTATATATATATACATATATATACATATATATATGTTTAGTCCTCTAAATGATATAAATTAAATGAAAATATATATAAGTTTTGTTGAACGCTAATAACGTGTAAACACCTTTCTATTATATATAACAATTGAATAAAAAAATTCGATGAAAATAAATCATTTACATTTAAATAAAATTCTACCCATTATTTTTTTATTATAAACTTCCGTATTCTTCATTTGTTTCATCATTTGTTCTTTATTGTGAATAATGAACATAGACATTTTTCACGTAAATAATTATTTATCTTTATCTTTCTTATCAGAGGATGAAAATTGGAAACGGGATGCGGAGATTCAAATAATTCAGTCCAAACAAATTTATTGTACGAAATTCTTTTGGATTTTATTCTATCTTACCAAATTTGTTGAAAATCCTACGAAACAGTTCTACACAAGCTTGAAAGTATCAACGAGAAGAGCCTAGTTCAATCTAAATTACGTTTTTTTTTTTACAAAGTTTACCTTTCGCGGAAAGCTGCCGTTGATTTTACGGAGACACACAACGGCCATTCGAGAAGTACTATGGACAGGCAATTTCTTGACGTTGATTATGTCTATGTATACCGAATAAAATTTCATCGAGATACAACTAGAATAGAAATATTATCTAGTGCAGTTCTTGTGAAAAAAATGAATAAACAAATTTTTTAAATTGACAAGAATTCATTCTATGGGTGTTATGATTTCGTGAGGTTCGAAATCAGACATCGATTTGAAAATAATCAAATCCTTTTTTGTGCTTTTTTTTAATTCTAAAATTTTATGTTCAAGTCATTCTGAAGATCTAGTCGTTCTGAACGATTTATTTAATAACTATTAAATAAAAACTAAAATGTTATGTCAAATCTTATTGCATATCACTTAATTTTATCACTTTATACACCAGAGAAAGAAATGAAAAAGATTGTACTCCGAATCCAATTATAATTATTATAAAGAATACGAAGTGATACTAATAAGAGAATGGAAAAAAACGAATAGCATACATAAATCCCAACACTTTTAACAGATTGCTGATTTTAGAAAATAAAAAATTCGATGTTGCAAACTGAATTCGCGTCTTTTTTTTAAATCTGTCAATCTTTTGAAGGGATGTAATAATAAAGATTTAACAAAGATTTTTCGATTCTCAATTACATAATACTTCTTCCTTTCCTGATAAAATATAAAATTTTTGCATGGGAATTACCTTTCTCATCTGTTTGATACGATTATTCACTAAATAGTGACTTAACTTCAAAAATTAAGAGAATTAGTTATAACAATAATTTACTAAATAATGAATAACGGTAATAAATTATTTTAAAATTATAGTAACAATTTATTTTATGTTTACGTAATTATATTAACTATGTAGTGAGCGATGAAAGTGGAAATTAAAAATTTATCATAAGAATAATTACAGGGAATTAGATCTTAAATAAATTATTCAGCGTTATCCTTGCAAAAAAAATTTAATTTCTATTTGAATATTAAGAAACATGTATGAAATACTATATTAATTAAAAATTAACTGAAAAAATAATTCGTCCTTCTAAGTGTATGTGTCTCTATAAAATATAAATATAATAGAAATAATACAAACTGTCAAAATTTTACAATAAATATCTACTCGCATGTAAATTTACTATTTTATGACACAGAAATAAGTCGATCATTTTGATGTTAGATAAAGTTTATTCAGTTCGACTATGTTATTTGAAAAATTGGATGATAAGAATATTTAGTTATCATCCCGAGTCTTTCGTAAATTAATAAAAGCGGAATTCTAAAATCTCGGTGAATGATATTTGTATAAAAAGCATATTACTTCTCTTTTTTATAGGACCAAGAAAATTTATATACACGTGTTGCGGGAATGCCTCCCTTCCAAATTACTCTCTCTATACTGAGACAATTATTAATAACATTACATACAAGCTGTTCCAAATTCACTGCACATCTCTTTTTCTTTCATTTTACGAAAAATATGTAAATACAAAAAGATCAGTTTTTTTTTAACTAATTTTTCCGTTATTAGTGACACAGTCTGAAAAGTTTACAAAGTTTTCTTCTTGATAAGTAAAAATGTCACAAGGTATAAGATTGAAGATAAAAAGATTAAAAAGGCGGATGATGTTTCTATTCAATTTTCGTTCGAGAAAAAACTAAACCGAAATTTTTCAAAAAATATATTGTTGAATATTGTTAAAGAAAAAAACAGTGAACTTGGGATAGTCTGTACAACATATATTTGTAAATAATATATAAATCAATTCGGGTACATTTCACAAATAATTTGTTCATGGAAGGGATTAAGATATTCTTCCAATCTGATCGAACGATCGATCGCGTGTTAATTGACGCCCTTTACCATTCATGCCTTCAATTACATAATCGTATCCATTTCAATTTCTCGTATATATTGCTTAATGTTGATCAGTTCTCCTTAACTAAAGTATGCGAAATTATTCTCGACAGAAAACTGACTTAACTCTTTACACTCGAATGAGAGAGAGAGAGAGAGAGAGAGAAATAACAAGTTGAAAAAATATATCACAAGAGTGGATTAATTATTTCATCTAATCTTGTGATTTATTTATACATATAATAATATTATACATATGTAATAACAAAATTATATAATTATCATATAAATTCCTTTCACGAAATAATTTCTGTTTTTTTTTTAATTAGCCACAGAAGAGAAAAGAGTAGCTTATTTTTTATTAACTAAATTTTATTTTTCAAATTTTTTTTTACAGGATCTTCCTTCAATCGTGGGAAGGATAATGACGTGTAAAACAGGATTGCCGTGTGCAAAGAGTTAAACCTACAACATTAACAGTATCTTTAACTGTGACTGCTTTTTTTCTCTCGGAATCGTTCGCTGTATTATTCAATCGATGTTTAACGGTAAAGAGTGTCCGCATGATTGTTATCACACAAGAAAAACATTCTAGTTGTTGCGCTCGAGACTATAAGCCGCGTCATTTTCTTGCGTTTTCTCTTTTAGGACTACGGCTCTTCCTGGGGTATTTTTAATTACGTGTAGAAAATGCGAGAGGTGTTCGAGAAATAATACGATGCTTCGCGGGTTTCGGAAAAACGATTGCGCTGGAGTGTCGGAAGAAAAGTAACAGGACAGAAGGGATCACTACAGTACTTTTTTCGCGTAGCTCTCAGGAACAATCGTACTTTATTCTATGAGCAGCATGACAATTACGCTTCTCGGCTTCTTCGAGTTATGCGTATATATAAATATATACTGAACTCAAGGCACGTTAGTCCCCTCGTTTATCGAAAGAGAATAAAACATCCGATCTGCCAATCACAGTATATATACGGAATGTCTCAGCATCACTCAACAAAAATTGATTAGCTACGCAATGTTTCTCTTATTTAATCTTTTATCTCTATGTAAATCCCATCGAATAACTCTGACGTTTCTTATGCACGCCTTCCAGGAAGCATTTTTTTTAATTTCCCGGAAATTATAATAAATATATAAATGTTATGTCGAATCTCTGTAACGTCATGTCAATGCTCAAAATCTGAAAATTCACCTAAAAAGCGTCTTAGCTGAAAGATTTAAGTAATTAGTACGTTTGCGGTAATTCCGCGATGAAAGCTACTTCTCGAACACTCCTCGTAACTCGATGCATTCAGCACGGCCCAATAAGACTCACGTCGGCGCCACTTCGATGGCTCGGCTCAAAAAGTGGGTAATTTGAAAAATCTCATGTTACAAATGTATTCTCAATCTTCTAACTCGAAAAATATATCTACATATTTGCAATTTTATCTAGAAAATACTTATGATATTGCCTGTGTTCCTTCGTATAATTGAATGCAGAAAATAGATGGGTGAGAAGAAATCGATATTTATTTCATAAAATCAAGTTTTTTATTTTTTAAATCGAGGATTTATTAAGAAAATAGGTTGAATTTAGTTTGATACGTCTCATCTATTTTTATTCTCAATATCTTATCATTGTACTGTATTTCTTGCGTGAAAAATGTCATTATTTTTTTCTATAAATTATTATTACAGTGTAAGTATCCAATATTATACATATATTTCTTAGAAATTTATTTTAATTTTTAATAGAAAAATATACTAAATTTTAATAAATATTTGTTTGAATAGTGCCAGTTGAATGTTTATTAAATGTAAACATATATTTATTTAACATATATTTATGTAACATATATTTTGGTATAAGAACCATTAATTTGATGTATCTATTTTATTATTATATATTATTATATTTTATTTAACAAATATTTATTTTCCGTAAATAAATGTTATATTAGTACTATTCAAACAATTAGATATTTGTTAAAATTTAGTACATTTTTCTCAGCGTATATAGGCCTATTCTTTTTGAATAGGCCTGAACTTTTGCACCAGTTCACCTTTCTTCTTCTTCTTCCCTCCTGGAGAGAAAACGAAGTAAGATGAACTGTAAAAGTTCAGCCAAAAAGAACAGGTCTTGTGTCTTAATTATGGTATTATTTGGTCTTTAATGGTATTAAATTATTTAATTTTATTAAAAAGAAGAAATGTAAAATAAATATTAAATATGTCTAAAGAAATCTCTGAAAAGAATCGAAACGTAAATAAAAAAAATAGAAACTACAGTAAAAAATGTTTAAAGAAATTTTTGAATTTTAATGCCGCGATAGTTTAAAAACTTTAATCAAATTTTTTTTATTTCCATTTTCTGCAGTCAATAATCGGACAAGATTGGTAAAATAATACTATTATGAGTGAAGGATTTATAACGGTTTACTAGCATGTGTGTGATTATACGATATAAAGGTTTCTTTCAGGATTGTAAATGTTAGAAACCAGCCGAAGACTGAAATCTTACGTTATCATCTTCTCGAGCCGGTCTATCGATTTGCAGCTACCATGAACGAGCTGTCCTGCCCGAAAACAACGGGACGTGCGCTCCAATTCCAGTGCAATATCGATACGAGATCTATTATCGGTAAGTTTTCAAATACGAAGTGAACTATCAGTACGTAATCTCAACTCTACGCCACGAGGACGTTCACTCCCCGCGCTTACACTCGACGTTCACTCTCGGACGCCGATCTCCGAGCGGAGGATCCACCACTCGAACACGACGTTACGGATGAAACGATGCCGATGAGAGAGATAGAGACGTCAGATAAAAACTTCGTGGGGAATTTAAAACTTTGAGAACAACGACATTCCACTGTTAAAAGGGAGCTCGTGTTCAAAAATCGCGACTATATCCCCATGGTATGTACCCCCGCAATACTATTTATAGAATAAATACACAAAACTTTGTAGAGAGAGTCTTTCGCGAAAGACGATTGCGTTCGTTCACTAGCGCGAACAATAACACCACCGTCGATGTCAATCCCTCGCCCACCCTGTCACCTCGACGTTCTCCTAAAGGAAATACACTATTATTAGATTCTTATTTGTTCTAACTGTTCCACGATTCTATCGATCGTCGTTCCTCCGATAATTCGAAGGCGGCCTCTCGTTTCAACACTTTCTCGAAGCACCATCTGAAGAGTTAACTTCATGTTTCATCATCCTCCAGTTATTTCTTCGACTTAAACTGATTTGTCCCGATACTCCTTGAAGCATTTCCACGCTAGACCTAATGGACTACTCCCCCGTCGTCTCTCGTCATTAATTTTACAGTAACGAGACAATTTTTGCTTAGCAATTATTAAATTCTTCATCTTTTTCCCATATAGTTCCTTTTAATCTCGGAACTAAAGAACTTTCATTAATATTTCTTTGAAGTTCCATTTTACTATATAGTTTCTTCAACATTTCTTCTTCGATAAAGCTGCAATACGATTTGTCACTTAATACTCCTTCAAAATTGTATACTAGGACTAGTGGCTAACTTGTGTATGTATATGTTCCTTCATAGCTCCCTTGTTGCTTCATCATTCTGCCAGTTTGGAGCTACAAAGCGACTAATTTCTTTAACACTCCTTCAAATGTAGGTTTTAGTACAGTTATCTATCTTCACCATTTTGTCATCCCTATAGTTTTCTGTCATCTTAATACTGCTATCGAATGTATAATGGTGAGATAATTGATTAGCTATCGTTCCATCTTTTTACGTTTCTTCATCCTTGCTTTGACAATCTAGAATTTAACTTATTTCTCTTTTTTGTTAACACAACCTATCATTCTTGTTTCTCTTTCTTCATTGTTCTATGATTTCTTCATTGTTTCTTCAGTACTTTGAAACAAGTAAATAATTCTTCATTTCTTCATTTTAAACGCTACAATTCTTAGATAATTATTTCTTGTTTTCCATTATATTCCATCTTCATTTCTCATTTCTTTATAAACTTCCAAACAGGCTTATCACCTTGCAACACTTCGAAATAAAATTAAAATTATTCAAAAACTCTTCTTGTCTCATCATTTTGTTTGTTTGTTTCTTCATTGTCCCTCCAAAAATTTGAAGGCACAAACCGATGTCTCTTCGATATTCCTTTGCAATACTAGAATCATTAGATAACCATTATGCTCGCCATTCAATTATTTGCGACACCTTGTAATAAAAAGATGACACGTTTCATCACATTGTCATTAGCGCAATCACATGATTTGTTGAGGACATAGAAATTCCCGAAACTAAGCAACATTTGTCATGTTCTAGCACATTCGTTTTCTTCACATGTAAACGAACAGTTCTTTCACGCGCACTGATCGCGAGTTTATCACTTATATCACGTAACGATGTCACATCGTCATTCCAAGGAAGTGTTCTAGTGCGAGAACTTGAGGAACACCTGTTCCAGGGTAGTTTGACTAAAGCTGTATTCTTCAATATCCAATTCGAGCTTGGCTGCAAGCAAAAATTTTCAAAAAGTTACGAAAATTTCCTTTACAATCGATTTACAATACAAGGCTAAAATTTTGAATTCCTAAATCGCGTACGCCGAAACTTTCAAATTTTAATTTCAAGCTCCCCCTCTCCCCCTCTCTCTCTCGCTCTCTCAAAGAACTCTAGATAAACTTTAATTTCATTTCTTAAACTTTTATTTATTTAATGTTAATGATTAAATTCCAAGTTTAAAATTTTGGAAATTAAAAATTGTGTAATTGCTATTAAGAATTAAGATGCGATATTCGAAACTGCTATAACTAAAAAAAATTATATATTCAAAATATCCAAATTAAAACGTCCCAGACTTAAAAATTAATAAAATTATATATTTTTTCTAATTTTTCCTTATCTTTTAGTTTTAATGTTCTCTTTAACCCTTTGGCTTGAAGAGTTTGAAGAATTTTCTTCGAATTTAATAATCGGCTTGTCATAGATACTTGTCAAAGAACACAAAAATCTAAGGATATTTTTGTCTCACTCGTGGTTGTAGGCCAAAGGGTTAATATTATGCTTGCATAAAAAAAATATCCTTAGATTTTTGTGTTCTTTGACAAGTATCTATGACAAGCCGATTATTAAATTCGAAGAAAATTCTTCAAACTCTTCAAGCCGTCTTCTCACCTTTTTCTAATTGTGTAAAGCACTCAGCCAGCGAGGTCACGGCATGTTGGGGCACGGCAAAAACTAGCCGGTCAGCGAAGCTCTCCTCCAGAGTGGCGTCGGGGAAGAGGCCGGCGACAAATTCCTTCAAGCCGGCGATCCTGTCGCCGGAGGGTGTCGTCGGTGTACAATCGCCGCCTAGCAGCTTCATCTCTAGAGTATACCCAGCACCATAGAGATTTTTTAGATGCTGAGTCGAACCGATGCATCTCAGCTCACCCTTCACCATTATGCCGACTCTTGAACACAGTGCGTCTGCTTCTTCCATGGAGTGGGTAGTCAATATAACTCCCCTGCCACCCTATTAATTAAAAAGATTTTTAGAAGAAAAATTTTAATATGTATAATCGAATCGAGACATCTTTAATCTTTTAATGTGAATTGATTGCTGTATATTCTGATAATTATATTGCTATTAAATATTATTTTATTATTTATTCTTCTTTCTTTGTTATATCTATATTTATTTGTATTGATTATACTTCTTTTTTATTTAGTTGGTAAAAATTTTTTAAAATATATATTATTTGAAAAATTTGTTGAATAAAGAAAAATAATTTCAAATTGTAGTATACAGCTTTACCTGGAAACTAGCGAGAATCGTATCCCATAGGAATCTCTTTGATCTGGGATCCATACCCGTGCTTGGTTCATCCATAAGAATCACCTTGGGTCCACTGACCATTGCCATCGCAAAGCTAAGTTTTCTTCTAGTTCCGCCGGAACATTCTTGGCTCTGCTTGTCAGCATGTTCGTGAATCTGCAGACCGGTTAAATACTGATCCACGATTCTGCAACATAATAATTAAAAAACAATATTGTATTAATTATATTGGAAATGCTAGTATCAAGAGACACGGTAATGTCTCGCACCAAATGGACGTTTTTAATTTCATCTTTTTTTAAAAAAGTAAATTTGTTATGTTAACTTATACATCAGAAAACTAGATTGCCATATGAAAAAGGAAATACTTAATTATAATGCTACGGTAATTTTTGACGCTGTAGTAAAACTTTAATTTTTAAGTATCAAACAAACTTTTTTAAATTCTATAATAATTCAATTGTTTATATAAGTTAACTATTATATCCCTAAAAAATTAATTATATTTTATTAGATGAATATTGAAAGATCGCACCTGTCGACTTCGCTCCATGGAACACCACGAATCGCGGCGTAGCATTCCAGATGCTCCCTTACAGTGATATTCTTCCATTGAGCGTCGTGCTGGGGACAATAACCCATCTGCCGGAAAGCTTCCGTCATGTGGGTGTTAATGTTATGACCGCTAATCTGCACCCTGCCCTTCGTCGGTGCCTCCTCGGCGATGATGATCTTCATTGCCGTGGTCTTGCCGGCGCCGTTATGACCTAATAAGCCCAAAACCTCGCCTGGTTCTACCGCTAACGAGAGATTTCGCACAGCAACTTTCCGCTCATCCTCACGCTTTGGACAGCAGGATGATCCTGACTCTTTTTGTCGATATTCCTTTCGCAGATTCTATAATCATGCGTTTTATGACATATGAGATAGAATAACTTAAATTTGCATTCCAGTAAAAAAAATTAATTTGAATATTTGCGTTATAAAAATTACTTTAAGTTAAAATAAATTGTGTTTGTGTAATTAATTTTGTTATAAATATTTTGTTATTCAGAGGATCCTAAAGTCGTTTTTTTTTACCGATTAAATACAATAATTTTCGTAGAATGATATCGTATATGCACATCACAGACGAGAATTAATAGTATCTCGTCGGTGACCTAATACATATTATATACGATATCATTCTACGAAAATTATTGTATTTAATCAGTAAAAAAAAACAACTTTGGGATCCTCTTAATAACAAAATATTTATAACAAAATTAATGCCGACAAAATATTTATAACATAATTAAGATCGACATCCTTACGATAGGAAGTTCGCGTCCTTGTGAATATTGAATAATAGTTAAAAACTGATAATATTATACTAATTTTATGGTTTATTAGTTTAGTAGACGTATTTATGCATTTAGAACTCAATAATACAAGATTTTTCTTTAAAATTGTGATTTCAGTGTTATTGTCAAAGTTTAATTATCAACAGAGATGATAACTGTAGAGAAAAAATTATAATTTTTCTACAATATATATAAGATATAGCTTTACAAGTATGCATATTTATTTATGAAACATTTATGTAATAAAAAATCGTGAATTTAATAATGTATGAGCCAAATATTTATGTTAATAATAACAAATTTATATCATTGTCGGTAATGTCAGCGTTCTTCAATTATCTCCGGGTCCCCTTGGGATCCTTTTTATACCGCCAAAAATTTGCCAGTGTTGACAGTCTTTAATAGTATCTCGTCGGTGGCATCAGTGCTTCTTACTGCATCGGAAATGTCGAAATTTAAGCCAAATAAGTGTCATTTGCGCGAAGTGTTAATCTTTTGCTTCCAATGGAAGAAAACTGCAGTTGAAGCTCATCGAATGCTTGTAGAAGTTTATGGTGATAGTGCTCCTTCCGATAAAACATGCAGAGATTGGTTTCGACGCTTTAAAAGTAGTGATTTTGATGTGGAGGACAAAGAGGCCGTTCTGAACGGCCAAGAGCATTCGAAGACGAAGAATTGCAGACATTGGTGGATGAAAACCCATGTCAAACGCAAAAACAACTTGCAGAAGCATTAAATTATACTCAATCTGTAATCGTTTGAAAGCCTTGGGAAAGGTCTACAAGGAAGGAAAATGGGTCCCATATGAACTGAAGCCAAGAGACATTGAAAGGCAAAAAACCATCTGCGAAATTCTGCTTACTAGGCAACAAAGAAAGGGGTTTTTGCATCGTATCATCACTGGGGATGAAAAATGGATTTATTTTGGTAACCCCAAACGTCGAAAAACCATTTGCGACCACGGCCAATCCTCAATATCGACGCCAAAGCGGAATATCCACGGAAAGAAGGCAATACTATGTATTTAGTGGGATCAGAAGGGTGTAGTGTACCATAAGCTGTTGAAATCTGGTTAAACATTCACAGGGGATCTCTACCGAGAACAATTATCCGTTCGAACCGAACATTGTACGAAAAACGACCAGAATATGAACCGAGACAGCATAAAGTAATTTTGCTTCATGACAACACTCAATCTCACAAAACTTGTCAAGGACACATTAGAAGCACTTCGCTGAGAAGTGCTACCCCATGTGACCTATTCACTAGACTGTGCCCCTTCCGGCTACCACTTGTTTCGGTCGATGGCACACGCACTTGCTAAGGAACGCTTCAATTCTTATGAAGACATCGAAGAATAATGGGTCTCTGACTGGATAGCCTCCAAAGATGAGTCATTCTTTCGCTACGGAATTCGCTTGCTGCCCGAAAGATGGGAAAAAGTTATCGCTAACGATGGACAATATTTTGATTAAAATACTTTTTCATTTTGTTTCTAAATAAAATATATATTTTTTGCAAAAAAAATGGACGGACTTTCCGATCGACCTAATATATTACTTTTACAGATTTGGAAATTCTTTTCCAAAATACCGAAACAAACTAAAATGCATTTTAAAATTAAAAATTGATGCTTTCGCAGAGCATTAATAAAATTTATTTATAAATTAAGTAGTGCTGCTATAATATCATAAAACTCTTAAAACGGTCACTTTTTGACGCCATTTTTCTCAAAATTGCCATATGTTAGTCAAATTTTGTCAACGAATTCGTGTTCAGCAAGCAAAGATACGTCGGAAATGATTATTCAATGATCATTCGTATTGCAAAATAGTGTTGGACAGTCTAATGTCCTCAATTCATACTTCATACTTGACTTACTTGAAGCAATACTAGGGGCGGTTCTTGACCGAGAGCCGGTGAAACGACAAAATTGAAAACCTTTTGTCGCTCGTTCTTTACATCCGTATCTTCGTGTTCGCCAATATCCGAATTTTCCATAATTTCCTCACGAATGGAATTGCCATCACGCTGTAAAAAGAAAAGATCTCATTTATTACAAAAATACATTTCAGAGATAAGGTTTAATATGCTTTTAACAGATGTAATCAAAAATTTGCTGTTCACCTATAAATATGACTGGAATATATACCTTAAATTATATTAAAAAATTGTTTATCTACGATATTTATTTATTAAACAGACAAAAAATGATATTATTTAGAAACAAAAATATACCTATACATATATATACGTATATTTCGTGTAAGATACTATTGAGTTTTCTCAATAACATAAATCATTTTTAGATTATAATTAAATGAAGAAATTTATAAGCAAATTAAGAAAAGAAAGAAAATTATTTATAAAGAAAGTAAATTTAAAAAACAAAGAAAACCAAAGAATTCGACATTTTTCTTCCTATAATATCAAATGATTTGAATCGTATCGCAAGATATAAATATGAATATAAATCAATGCCATGTAACTTTAAAATATATGTTTGTACGTATACAAAGAAAAAATAGGTACGAGTGGTAATAAAAATTTTAAGTAATAACGTTAAATTTGCGCTAACCAGAAAGTAGTGTTTAAACACATCGCTGACATTGCCGCCGCTTTTGTTGATGTCCAGTATGAGTAGTACTATAAACCAAACTGGACATTGTAGCAGTGCACCAAAAGCCAGCAATATAATCTCCATAGTGAGGTAATCAGACATGGCGAGATAGTGACAAGCCGCATTGATGGAGCACATCAAATGAACGCGGTCCACGTAGTACACCGCCGCATACGGTACGTACATGCTGTTCAATAGGGAAAAGGCCACGTGCAACGCGAACGAAGCTGTTCCACCTTGAGCAACAAATACGTAACAAGTAATTTTGATGACATCAATTTTGGTAAATGTATTAGAAAAATCAGTTATAAAGCTTATAATTTCAGAGCTAAGAGAAAAAATATATAAATAGTTCGGCAAATCGACAAGACTGCAAGTTAGGATTTAACATTCAAAATCAAAGGCTTATAGCTAAAGCTTTTCAATAATAAAAGAAAAAGATATAAATAGTTTTATTCCATGACTAACATTGCAAATTAGACTTCAAACTAAAAAAGCTTGTGAAGATGGCTTCCCATTACCGTTTCACTGAAAAAAAATGATGAGATGATTTCAGTACATTGGTTTTATTTACCGAGTCCTTGCATATCAAGAATCATAACAAGGATGAACGGTAGCAATCCGAAGAAAGTCGCGATGTTCGGCAACATGCTTTGCGCGGAATCCACTTTATCGAAGATGTAACTGAGACATGTAGAGAAGACGATAGACGATGGGCAGTAGAGCATAATAAGAATGCCGAGGGTGATGATGGCCGGTATTTCCCGTAGCGAAGGCACATCGAAGAGAAATATGATGCCGAGGATGCACAGGCAGATGAAAATCATCAGGCCGACTAGTACAATGAAGTAGCTAAAAAAGTACGTGGAGAACGACAGGCCATTCACGCGAAGCTGATTCTTCGCTTTGATCTGAAAAATATTTTTATACTGTATACAGAATTTCGGAAAAAAAACATCACATTTAATTTTAACTTTTATGTTTACTAAATCCAGAAACAAATGTACGTTTAATATATAAGAGAAAAAAAATTCAAAATATCCACTTTGCTTAAAATCGATAAAAGAAACTTTGTAGTTCGTTTAATTTTAAATAAAATTGGAGACTTTTAATATCAATAGATTTTTTGTTTTAGCTTAATAAATATTATTAAGATATATGTTTAATGCTAAATATTATATATATAGCCGTATAATGAGGTATAAGATTTAAAAGTAAAATCTTTACCTCGCGATCGTTAACCATATCCACTGCTAAAGTAATTGGCAATATTATGAAAACCATGCCGAGAAAGATAGCACAGCTGGCTGCACCGATATTAAACTGTTGGGGTTGCGACGTTTGCTGGAAAGGGTGTGTATGGACTTCGATCGGCGTAGCTTCATTCTTACCCGAGATCAATCTAAATAAAAATTTATAATTCGTAAAAATATTACTCAATTTGAGGCACGTACTTATCTAACTAAACTACAATCTCTTTTGTTTGTTTAAGTTAAAAATGTTTCAAGAAATTAATTTATAGTTTCTACTATCTTACAATTTATTCAATATACAATTAATTTCTTTATAACTTTATATTTTTTAAAATGCTTTATAAAGGATACAGCCCAATTGAAAGAAAAAATTTTACTAATTAACCAATTAAAAAATGCTTCGAAGCATTAGTAGCATCAAATGGATTCTAGACAAAATGTAACATGTTAAGCATCTTTTATTTTTAAGGAATTTATATCTTAAATATTTCAAAACTACTAAACTTTCTTTATTTTTTCCACATGATAAACTCACCTATAATAAGCGTTCGAAAGAATGTTTATCAATATCGGAAGGGAATGTTGCATCGTATCGTTGTATGTGACGGTCAGGTTGAGCCGCGGTAGATTATAATCATTAATGTTGAAGGCGGCTATATGTGGCGCGATATTCATTAAATTCGCGAAATTGCCATCGTATTCTTCAATGTGCTTCGTGTCTTGAGTTATACTGTCTATCAACTTGGTAATGTCGTGGTCAGTATTATTTAAGTAGAGGATCTCGGTTTCGTTGTATGTATCTAAAAATGGAAAGCATGCCATAATTAATTTGATTTTTCAAAAATAGTAACTATTTTATATTAAAACAATATTAAAAATATTATATAATTTATGTTCTATAAACTAAAGTTTTTACGTAATTTGTCCATAAATTCATGAACCTGATTAACTTGTGGCAACAACCTTTAATTAAAATATAATATCCCATATATTCGTGAATTTATGGACATGTACTTAAATATGTAATAAAATTCTATATTTTTATAAAAATATTTTTATTATAAAATACCGTCTCAATTAAAACAATAGGAACATTGTTCTTTATAAAGCTGATTTGCAATTAATATATTATTTCAAAATTAAAAAAAAATTAATTGAATGTAAATAAAAAAGAAACTAAACTATTTCCTATTTTGCATAATTTCAATCACTTACGGCTATCGAGTTTTAGCGACTCCATCTTGACATCGACCGTTCGGATGCTGTTCAAATAGAGACCAAGCGCTACCAGAGCCAGTGGCGTAACGATCGTGAAATATAGCAATTGGAGGTTCCTGAAGAGTCTGAGTACTCTTATACGTAACATGGCATAGAGTATTTGAAAGAAGTTAGGCCGAATCTTGATGGCATCTAGGCCGAGGCCGAGCACAGGTGGATTTCGATCATTATGGATGCCGTCCGGCAAATCGTTGGCTATAAAATAATTCCATAATATTACTGACTAATGATTAAACAACATATACATATAGATATTTAACATTAATTAATAACTTATAGATAATTAACAAAAGAATTTATTTATTTTAGGAAAAAGCGAGAGAAGAGGTGACCCACGTACCCTTCCCTTGACCGTCGGCCTGTACGATTACCCCCTCGTTCTGCAAGCTCTGATACGACGTGCTCTTGGACTGCAATGAAAGTGATCGGCTGAGCGCGCGATTACGCACCATCTTCTTCGACAGGTTGTCCATTGTGCACTCGATCTCCTCGTCCTTTTCCAAATGCAAAAATACCTCTTCCAGAGTAGTCATCGACACACCATAGCTGCTGATGCCAAGCCTGCTCGAACGAGTCTTGATCTCGTGCTCGATGGCGGAAAAAAGGGGTGCAAAATTTTCCACAGAGTTGTGAGGTAGAATAAAGCTCAATTCTCGGCCGTGACGTCTTGCCTTCTCCGCTTTGCTCACATGTGATGTTACTAACCGGCTGATAGCATGTTCTCTGGCATTACCCTCCAGGACTAATCTGCAAAATAATTGCAAAATATAATATTTATTAAATGTTCAAAATTATTTTATTTTTTACGAAAAACTGTACACACTTTGCAATTCCTCATTTTTATTGATATAAGCTCTGATAAAATACAACTGAATTTTATCAGAGCTATTTAAAATACACTGAATTTTTGTACTATCCCATGCTTTTTTATAGTAAATAAAAAATTAAATGATTTTTAAGTCAAATTAGTTAAAATAAATATAATTTTAAAACAGAAAATTCCTTTTCTGTAAGTTTTTCTTTAAATAAAAATTCTTAATTCTCAAAATTCAAAATTTAAGAACTTTGATTTTATAAAATTTTTTAATGAGTTTCCTGTCAATGTAATAATGCAAGAATAAATACTATAATAGTGGCATTCATACGTTAAATGGTATCCAATGCCGAATTTGTTCTTTAAAAACAGAGAACTGCCACAACATCTGAGTTTTCCCTTGCTGATTACTGCTTTCCTGTCGGCGAGTATATCCGCCTCGTCCATAAAGTGAGTTGTCAATAGAATCACTTTTCCGTGTCGCCTCGATTGCAGAAGAGACCACAACTGTCTTCTCGAATAAGGATCCACCCCGGCGGTAGGCTCGTCAAGGATAATAATTTTAGGATCGCCAATGATCGCGATTCCCACAGATAATTTTCTCTTCTGTCCACCACTTAGATATCGTGCGAAAGTGTCCGCTTTCTCGACTAGATCAATGTCTTTCAGGGTTTTCTTCACCTGGAGATTAAATATGTCAATCTTTATCGATTTTTACTCTATTTTAAATAAATAAAAATATCGAGCTTCATTATTAAACTATATATATTATACAAAGTAATATATAAATTATTATAATATAAATATAGTAGAATATGCGCGTATAAATAATTTTACTCTTTACCCAATAAACAAGAAACGTTCCAAAACATTTCAGTAACGTTGCAACAACGTTGTAACGTTACTGAAACGTTCCAAAACGTTACTGAAATGTTTCTTATTTAGTGGGTAGGTACCTCATGTCGTATCATCGAGCGTGGAATGCCACGCACCGCGGCGAAGAACTCGAGGTGCTCGCGCGGAGTCAGTAAATCGAAAAGGATGTCGTGTTGCGGACACACTCCGGTCATGCTGCGTATTGCTCGCATGTCGTTAGAATCGCGCACATCATAACCGAATATTAGAGCGGTGCCAGATGTAGGTGCGGTCAGGCCTGTAAGGATGTTGAAGAGTGTGGTTTTGCCAGCGCCGTTATGACCGAGGATGGCAGTAATTTGACCTTCGTAAATAGTCAGATTGATGCCATTCACCGCCTTAATCTCCGGTTGTCTGCACTTGTGGAATGATTTGTAGAGATCAGCTATCCTGATCGCTTCGCGGCCCTTCATCTCGCGCACCACCGGCTCCACGTCGCGATTCGCCTCCTCGCCCGGAATAAACGAGTTTGATTCACCGTTTGACGATGGCACCTGCAAATATTTCTATGAAAACGACAATTGTGACACTCCTATAACTCATCAACAAATATTCTCATTATATGTATATACTTTTACTCATTAACCGTTGCAGTCAATAAAATTATTATTATTATTATCATCATTTTTATTATTAAAAGAGAAAAGACTAACACACAAATCTTTTAAATAATTTAGAATAATTTTTACACGTTTTTATAAAACCCGAACTTTTATGCTACTTCAAAATATCTCAATTAGTCCATGTATGTATATTAATAGAAAGTTCATCTCATTGTCAGTAATTTAAAAAAATATATAGTATTATCTAATGTGTGTATAAACATATATATATGTGTGTGTGCGTGTGTGTATATGTATAATATATTTTAATGAAAGATTTATAATGTTATTTATATTTTTGTTACATACACTTAAGAACTCACCCTTTGAACCTTCTTTTGACACCAAAATCCAGGTAAAAAGCAAAACCAAGGTGGCCTCTTTGTTCCATGCTCACCTAGAAATTGATTTTTACATTAAATTTTATCTAGGTTTATCATATATGATCATTTATCATATACATATGTGTATATATTGTGTACATATATATTACAATATATAAGATAATTGCAGCGCATCATGACGCCGCAAATAAATTGTTGCTAAGAATTACTTGAATATAAAGGTGCTTTTTCATGCAGACACTCGGCGCTCATTTTTAGCGTCAAAATAGGTCACGTAATCGAAATCGACGCTTGATATTCATCAATTTTTATCACGTGATCTGTTTCAACGCTAAAAATGAGCGTCGAGTATCAGCTAAAAAGGCATATCTTAAGAGTATTTTTGTACTTAACTTAAAACAAAATTTGAATATTTCTAAACAGTTTTTTGCATTGCGATAAAAAAGAAACATACTTGGAATTACGGAGTCGAGATAATAGGCCAGATAGCCGTACAAAAAGATATCCAAAGTCATCATGATGAGACTGCCACCGAAAGGTATTCCTGGGCCGGACCAGAGATTGTCGAAATTTACTCCTTCACCTTGCAGATCTAATACCAGAGACTAGACAAAACAATGTCAAGCTTTTTAAAATGCATGACCCATCACAAACATCGAATGCAGTTGCCATATAATATAAATATAACATATGTACATACATATGTAATATGTTACATACCAATTATATATTTATGTACATTTGACAAGGCTATACAAGAAATCCACATTATCAATTATGAAAATATCTGCAAGTTTCTCCTTGTTTAATCATTTATTACCCAGTAAGCAATAAATGTTTCAAAACGTTTCTTGTTTACTGGATAAGTAAAATATTTCGTTAATACAGGGTGGGCCATCTATTGGTACGTTTTTAAAAATGCGATCAAATGAGCATACATTGATATTTTTTATTAATTTTTTTTAGAGGGAGCCACAT
>NW_017295983.1:280688-313595 GCF_001594075.2 Trachymyrmex cornetzi
ATTTTTAAAAACGTACCAATAGATGGCCCACCCTGTAAAAACGTACCAA
This sequence comes from Trachymyrmex cornetzi, assembly GCF_001594075.2. NCBI lineage: Eukaryota > Metazoa > Arthropoda > Insecta > Hymenoptera > Formicidae > Trachymyrmex > Trachymyrmex cornetzi. Next base: position 280,738 of record NW_017295983.1, read on the forward strand.
TAGATGGCCCACCCTGTAATACAAAAGAACTTGTTTAATTGCTTTCAAAAAATGATAAAAATTACATTTTTTATAATCTTTTAAAGAAAATTAAACGAACTGTTATTATTATTGCGAGTTCTTTCAAAATTATATACCGGGTGTCTCAGACCACCTGTACACCTCTTTTATCTCGGAAACGGAGCATTTTAGAAAAAAAAACGTTTCAGACAAAAGTTGTGGGGTTCTAAATGATCTATTTAATGATCTCATCAGTCTGATCTTGAGTGGTGTCACCCAAGGTCAGACTGATCAGATCACTAAATAGATCATTTAGAACCTCACAACTTTTGTCTGAAACGTTTTTTTCACTTATACCTTATCCATCGCCAAAGCGAATGCAGTTGGACTGATCAGAGAAACCAACCAGTATGTGACTGAGCTAGAATCACTCACAAACACTTGGATGAAGTACATCAAGCTTAGTGTTGTAACAGCGAAGTTTCCTAAGACACCAGCCGTCTAAAACACATAAAAAGATATTTTTATTGCTCATATTGTATTTATTAATTTCTTTATTAAGAAAATAATAAACAAATAATTTATATTGTGTTGTTGTTCTGTATTAATCTAATAATAGTAAGATACACATACAATCATAAAAATTATTACAAAAGTTGTTTCGGAAAAAAATTAAATCTTTTAAACATAAAAAGAAAAAATATGCGAAGAAAATCTTGTTAAGAATTACTTACGCGCGATTTATCGAAGAATGGCGTGATCATAAAGGCGAACATAATCACGGAAAAACTGTATAGAACCACCAAAAGAAATATCGGCAGGAAATGCGTGTGTTGAAACATTTGCAGGGTGAAAAGCAATACCACTCCGACGGCAGAGAGCAAAAAGACGAAGATACTGTAAATGATGAACCAAGACAACCTACAAGAAGAAGAAAAGAAATGAAAGCGTGACGCTGTAAAAGAATATAATAACATTTGACATAAATTAATTTTTTTCCAAAATCATATATTATCAAAGCTTAAAGTCGATATTACATGTTTGTAAATATTGCGATCTTACCAAAATACGGAATCGTTCAAACCCATCATCTTCATTCCCTCTTTAATCTTATTTTCCTTCTCGCCAACTATTAAGATGAGAAGATAGGTAATAAATTGCGAGAGCGCAAAAACCATGTAAAGCGGAATAACAACTCTGAAGGCTAACATCCAATCTAAGGAAATAAGATAATCATTAACACACTAAACGCGGCATGTACAGCAGAAATAAGTGAATCTAAAAATTTCTGGTAACATCGCTTACCAGCGGTATACGCTTCCTTGGGAAACATTATGAGTTTAATATCCGGTACTGTTACATCGGGATTTCCTGGGTTTACAAACTGCAAAAAATAACATTAGGATCAATTTCATTATCAGAACCTACATTCTTATCAAATAATAAAATAAAATTAATAGATATTTACGAAGCTTTAAAGTAAAAGAAAAACTCACTCTTATCTTCGTGATATCCATCATCATTTGCAAGGCCAAAAAGCCGGAATGCAAGTAATTGTTGGCGGGACAAGATTCCCCGGTTTTTATCGATAAAAGATCGTCCATCCAATGACCAGTTTTATTCTTTCGACAACTGATCGGAGCAGAATACAATTCGGTTGGCGATGGCGGCAAGACGTATGAAGGATTCGTTCTAATTTCATATCTAAATAGCATGAAAGGTTTTGTATGTTAATAAAAGACGCTGAGCTAACATTTTCTATAGAGAATTGAATCAAAATAAAAAAAGAAAAAAATCATGATTAATGGTTTATACTTAATAGTAGTCCATTGTTATATATTTGATTTCGAAGTTTATTTGCCGAAATTTATTATAGGCACAAAATATTTTTATTGTTAATTATAGCCATAATTAATTTTTAGCATTAAAAAGGTGATAATATATTAAAACAGTTAGATAAATTAATTGTGAAAAATCAGATAAATTAATTAGAATCTATTATATTTTTTATTTAAAAAATTAAACTATTTTCTCCATGTTACTAAAAGTAATAAAAAAAAGAAAAATTCTGCTTTTAAAAATAATTTTCACTATATATGTAATCACTATACTATATGTACACACACACTTCATATGTAATCTTATAATTAATTATAAAAATCTTTGTCCAGCAAGCAAGAAACATATTGAAACATTCAAATAATATTACAATGTTGCTGCAATGTTTCAATATGTTTCTTGCTTGCTGTACATCTATAATTTTAAAAATAACTGGCATAGAAAATGATTTAATATAAACATAAGAAATAAAAATCTTCCTTATTATAAAAAGATGTCTTTTTCCCTGAATCTCTGCATACATTTTTCCTCGAAAAAAATTGCGCATGCTTTTGTTCTAAATTTAATTCGTTTAATAATTAAAATAATGTAAAAATTATCTTACATAAGGCGCTGCGATATCGGCTGGGGGTCTTCGAAGATAACTGCTAGGGGTATACTGTAAGGATCTCTCCAATACGCTGCTTGCAGATCATCCTTCGTGTCGAACACCATGAAGTTTAAGGGAAGCTTACCGGGATAATCCCATATAGAGAGCCAGAGGCTATTCATGGAGCTTAAGAAGCTCTAGAAAATACAACGTTAATTTTATATCACACGAAACCTCGAAATATCCGGAAAGAGACTAGCTCTCAAAGCAGTTTATGCTTAGATAAAATTACGATATTATAAAAGATATATATTATATATATTTAGCGAAAAGAAGTGTAATTTTTAATAAATTCGAAGTTAAAAAATTATTTCTAGATAGAATATGATCTCAAAATGTTTAAAAAAATGAAATCAAGGTTTTATATTTTTATTGAAAAATATGAAATATGAAATTTGTTTTAAAATCTTAACTTTACACAATTTAGATTTGAGAGAAAAGGGGAATTTATTTAAAAATTATTTAAAAATCAATTCGATGAAAAATGTTTTTAATAAAAAATAAATTTAAATAAACAATACAGTAATTTTATTCAGATATGTACTACATACAGACATGTTTCATAACATTTGAAAAGACACTAATACTAGAATACTTGAAAATAAAAGTATTTGTACTTGATTTGACTATTTAACGTGATTTGGAAATAATTTTCAGAAAGTAGTACTCACAAGGGTTTCCGTAGAATTGGGCACCACAGCGATTGTATTGTTTTTGTAGCCATTGAATAATTTAAATATATCCCCTTCATGCCTCTGCGTCAGCATCACAGGAAAGTTTGGGTTGGGTATCATGACTTTCACCACGATCAAGGTTCCGAGGATATAAAGGGGTAGAACGACCTCCTATAGATAATCAAATGATGCCGATTTGAGATCAAATAAATACATAGTTATATGTCGTATCTCATATAGCATCAGAAGTCAATTTTCTATTTGTAACATTGCTCATAGCTCATAATAATAACTAAGTATCTTTTGATAAAAAAAAAACAATTTAAAAGATATAAATTTCTAAATTTTTTCCCTACAGAAAAATAAATAATAGTTAATAAAAATATATATATTTCTATTTATATTTCAATATTAATTTATTAACTATCGTATATCTATAAATATCTTTTCACATATTTTTCTTCGATCCTTGTCCCTTTTTTTACTGACTAATTTTTAAAATATTAAAAATATATAGAATTGGAAAGAGTAAGGGCACTAGGAGTCGGGCGCAGAAGACGTCGCGCAAATAATACACTTATAAAGAAGTTTCATTCTTTATAAGTGTATTATTTGCGCGACGTCTTCTGCGCCCGACTCCTACTGCCTTTATTCTTTCCAATTCTATGATTTGTAAGGAGTCTTGATTAGTTTGAATTATTAACGGATTTAAAAATATATGTTTAATAATTTAAAAAATATATGTACATGTGCATAATATATACATATATCAATATCTATCATTCTAAAATTAATTACGCACTAAAAAGATTAAGGCACTTAAGAAAAAAGAGATAAAAAATCAAGAAGGACTTAATATTTTTCAAAAAACAAATTTTGTGCATAAATATATAAACCGTTCCATAATTATATAATATACATTAAATGAATAAAATATTTCATGTTTATTATATTACAGTTAATATCCACAGTACGTACAAGGTAGGGTGGTTACTCCTTGTTTTACATTACTAAATAAAAACGTAACACATAAATTCTATATGGTCAGAAATCCCTCTCGTACATGCATGCGTGTCCTATAATTATTATGTTCCGCACGCACACCTGCTGTTCTGCTTCCCTATTCGCAACACGATACTAAATAATACTTCGAATCGTTTTGACACTGCATGTTTTTCTCTTTTGACAAGTTGAGAACTTTGTTTCAAGAATTTTTCACAAAGAGCTTTATTCTGATAAAGCTTTGTGAAAAATTCTTTAAATGATAAAAAGTTTCATAATAATATATAATTTAAATCTGAGAATGTATTATATAACAACTTGTTAATAATAATCGTAATAAAAGATTGTCTTATAATTATAATTACCGCTTTTTGCGAATTTTATGGTTAATTTATGAATTTATTACAATAATAATATAAACTAAAACTCAAACAATTAAAAAATTCGCATAAAAAGCTACAAGTCGCACAGGATGATAGTCGTTAACAATAAAAATTCATCAAATTCAAATAAATATACAAACGTTTTGACTCTTATCGGGTCATCTCCAGTGTCGTACAAAATTCGTTAACAATTCAACAATTCTACCAGTATTACAATCTTCACATTATCCAACAATTTCAATCTTTATAGATGGTATAGCTTGAATTATTACAACTGTAATCTTTCTTGATAATATTGAAATAAAAATAATTTTTGTTTTATAACTAATTAAAAATAATTTCCACCTAATATTTATATATATATATATATATATAAAGTGATGTTAATTTATACAAAAAGATTTAATTAGTCACTGTTATTTTCCAAATACATTTTTCTTTAATGGAATAAATCTTTTACGCTCAATTGTTATGACATTTAATATTTAAATAGATTATGCGAAAAGCTAACAAGTTAAATCTTTCTTAAGAAAAAGTTAAAGCTTTAAAAAATTTTAAATTAATAAAGGAATAAAAAGACGATAAATTGTGTGACATTCTGTACAATGTTTGGGGATATTGAGTATCGAAAGTTCCGTCGTCATGGCAATCAACAAAGAACTGACGTATACTTTGCGATGCTAGAACGTCGAAAGATAAAAGACAGCGATATTTCTGACATTGTCACGAGCGAATTATAATGTGTAGTGCAAAAATTTATATTATTTCGGTGTCTATATCAATACGATGATTACATAACATAGATCGATGCAACGTCAATTATAAAACATCATAATACTCGGAGTGAACAGAATTCTTATATTTCTTCTTCGTAGCACGTGAACGAAATAGTATAAACATACAAATGGTAATTGCTTCCATCTGTGACTTAATGTACCATTCACTTGCTCATTACGTCTTTTAATTTTCAACTGCTATAAAGAGCGGATATTACATAAGAGAGGTATTATATGAAGTAAAAGAGATGATATAAGAGCTAGAACGAAGAAGCAAAAATAAATTTGAATTACACGATGAAGAGTGAATGGAAAAAATATATTAAAACATTAAGTATTTATACAAATATAAAATATATGTTGATAATTTTCTCGTTCTCTCTGACATAATGTTGTAAATACTTTGGATATACTTATATGTCAATATTATAGATATATTATAGATATACAATGCTAACAATATAACAATATTATAATTCTTGCAATTTCTTTACGATTCCTCTTTCACTCTTTTTAATATGGAGAAATATTGATAGCTTATAAAAATAGATTAAAGAAGATCAACAGAAATATATTTTGCAACACTAAATCTCCTATAATTTTTGGAAAAGACGGAAAATAAATTTGACACTAAATTTAAATATGTAAAAGACGGAGAGCAAGAATTCAGAGACAATGTCGTTCTGCGTGGACATTGTCACCGAGGATTCCTTCTACGAGAATCTGACCCTCGGTGTAGTCAAGATCCTCGAGAACTCGCCATGCGTGCAAAATGTACGGGTCGAGAGGCGAAATGGCTGTGAATCTGGAGCTATCACTAATTGGGAGCAACGCCATTGCTGTACGCTTCCCAAAGACATCCGGAATTTCTATGCTTCTATCGATGGTTTCCTGTTACAGTGGAATCTTGATATAGCAGGTAAACGCGATGACTATTTAATCTTGCATTTCCGATTCAATGTATCTTTCCTCTTTTCGTTCCCATCAATTGTACATTTTTTTTCATTACATCCATGTATATCCCATAATATTATATTTTATAAATTTATATTGAATATAAATATCCATTATTATTCATATTATTATTATTATATTAAGTGTACAACTTTACTTCCGCCGTTTTCCTATAGATGGCTTCAGCGGTAAGTGGTGGTCGAAATAAATAGATCATAGAAGTCTTACAATAAACTTGAGCATCTGTCAACATAACCCCATACAAACATTAGTCGATTTGTGTCTGCATCATAAAGTTATTCTCGATTGAAAATGTCAGTTTACGAACCAAATTCTCGTCATTTGTGGGAGGTTTTAATTTTCTGCTTCAATATGAAGAAATCTGCGGCTGAGGCTCATCGAATGCTCTCAAATACTTACTGGTGAGACCGCTATTAATGAAAGAACGTGTCGTGAGTGGTTCCAACGCTTCAAGAACGGTGATTTTGACGTCGGCATAGCGGTGGAAGAGAGAAGGTTTTCGAAGATGCAGAATTGGAGACATTACTTGATCAAGACTCATGCCAAAATCAAGAAGAAAGAAAATCATGGAGAGTTCCCGGCCATGCTTCCACGTCGACGGCCAAACCGAATATTCACGGCTCCAAGGTCATGTTCCGTATTTGGTGGGACCAGTTCGGCGTAGTGTATTATGAGCTGTTAAAACCGACTGAAACAATCACAGGCGATCGGTATCGAACGCAATTGATGCGTTTGATCCGAGTATTGAAAGACAAACGGCCGCAATACGAGAGACACGATAAAGTGATTTTGCAGCATATCAATGCTCGACCCCATGTTGCGAAAGTGGTCAAGACATACTTGGAAACGTTGAAGTGGGAAGTCCTACCCTACCCGTCGTATTTTTCAGACCTTGCTCCCTCTATCACTTGTTTCGATCAATGGCACACGGCCTGACTGACCAGCACTTCCGGTCTTATGAACAAGTAGAAAATTGGATTGATTCGTGAATCGCCTCAAAAGATGACCAGTTTTTTCGACGCGGAATTCGTACGCTGCCCGAAAGATAGGAGAAAGTAGTGGCCAGCGATGGGCAATACTTTGAATCATAAATGTATAACCAGTTTTTTTACAATAAAGCTTCGAATTTCGGAAAAAAACGGCGGAAGCAAAGTTGTACACCTAATATATTCATTAAATTTTTAAAAAATACTGTTACAAAAATTATATATGTATATTCCACATATAATTTTATAAATTTTGGTTATCATATTGTAAATATATTTATTATAAATTTATAGATATTTACTGTCTTAATCTATCAACATACATTCTAAGTTATTTTGTTTATTTCAAAAAATTTATAATTGTTGAGTATAAACTGTGTAATAATCCTTTTTACTTAGCAAAAATAGTTCATTATGGCATGTCAAGAATTTTTATTTTTATAATTTATATTTAGAATTTTTTGTATAATTTATTAACAATTATTATAATATTAAATCAAAAATGTACCTATAAGCAAAGTAAATATAATAATCAGTCTTGTTTTTTATCAACAATTATATATACTCAGAATTTAGGATTCATCTAAAAACTTTTAAAGATATATGTATATTTTATCATTAAATATTGAATCTTATATCGTGATATCATGACAGATAAAAATTTTTAATTCACTAAAACCATTATTTACTGATTTTTCAATAACAAGTTTGTGTTCTTCTTTTGCTGCGATTTTTTTGTCTGTTACTCTTTTGTTTATTATTAGCAATTCTAAATTCTATTAAAAAATTCTTCATTCGACAAAACAAACAAGCACATACTGAAATATATTATCCAATATAATCACAATTTAGTTGTGTAAGTAATGAGAGATGACAATCTAGACGACACAATTTGTCAAAAAGGTATCACGTAATTGTCTAAAAAAAGCTTCGAGTATCCAAATATCCTTTATACTTTTTCCCAATTTTTATTTGTCTATAATAGTGTGGAAAACCATTAGCTTCAAACTAATGACTTCAATTCATCGATACTAATTTAAAAATTCCATGTCGACGTAGGCGAGGAATTTTCAATAGGTCGTATGGAAATCGGCGGTCTTTCGTCTTTGAAGAGATACGTCGGTAAGGATCGGCAGACAGGACCATCGATACAGGAATCGACAGGAATCCAAGCGGGAAACGTCATTGCGGAACTGCAAGATATCATGTTCTCCGGGGATTCACGCGATTGTAAATTCTTCGAGATTGGCCAGTGTTTCCCGAGACCCGAAAACGGCAGGATTTATTTGGCATATCGTTCTAAACAGGAACAGGACTCGCCCAGTATTTGGCTCCATCGAGGCAGTGGCTGGTACCACTTGGCTGACAATTTTACCATGTACTTCCGCATGATGCTAACTCATTTGGGCCTGCCACTGTGGCAGTGTTGCGTCGTCGGATTACCTCTGCCTACTTGGATCGAGCAGGCGTATTTTCTGGTCGGACCCCACCTGCTGCAATCCACCATTGAGCCTACTGAGACTGTGTCTACTTCATTGTGGAACAATGGACCCATCAATATTCTTGATCCAGCTATCTTTAAAGTTAAAGATAGCAAGCAGAGGAATGCTCGTAAAAAGTGAGCTTGTTACAGTGATGGTACTAAAATTTTTGACAGAAACAAAGTTCTGCTCAAGATGAAGATAGTAAGATAAATTTATAAATTTAGGCTTTTTACGGATTTCCGACAGATCTTATCACAACGTAGTGAAATGTTCTTTTCTTAATATTTCTATACTAATTAAGTTTAAATAAAAATGTTTAATAAAAAAATATGTGAATGCGAGTACATATCAGACAGTGAAGAAAGGATTTTATCTCACAATGTATCCCGAAATATACAATATAATAAATATCAAATTCTTAGATACAGCAAATTATTATACTGGGATGCAGATTGATTATTTGAAAATTAAAAAAGAAGGAGAATCAAAAATCAGATTTCAAATTTTTAGATAATTCATTAATTTATAAACGTAAGAAAAATATTAATATATATGTATATACGTACTATATGTACTAAATATATCCTAGATATCAGAAAATGTAAATATTAAATTAACGAGTATCTCAAATTCAAAAAATTAGTGATTATCTAAAATTGAAACGAGTTTCTATCATCTGAATAATTCATCAATTTGCGACTGATATACGTGGAATATGTATTTATAGCGTGTGTCCCAGATCTGACAAAAATTATTAGAGTTCAAATTATGAAAAGTAATTATATTTAAAATTAAAATATATACAAAATATCTGTCAAAAATGAATTTTTATAATAAAATTATAATACTTGAGACACTTATATATGAGACATCGAATTACTAATGCGATTTTTAAAATTCTTCATTAATTCAATTAAGTTTAATTATACATATGTATATTATATACATATATATAATTTTATAAATTATTGTATTTAAGTAAATAATTTTCGAGTATTATTTTTATCAATTATAATTTTAATTTTAAAAAATTAGAATTATATAATTTCCTCTTATTATGGTTTAATTTTTAATTATACTAATTAGTTCAGTAACCTTTTCATATGTACACAGTGAAAGCAAAAAAAAAGCGTGAAAAATTCAATGAGATAGAGAAGCGTTTCTTTTCTTCGTCGCTAACCCTTGGCCCAGTTGGCACCTCGATTACGCAAAAACGACCGATTGGTAACGTGCAGTTGGCGAACACAGTCTGCGACAAGACGTAGTCGTGTCGTCGCCATTTTCGCAGACGTCCGCGTCTTTTCGTTTTCGTTGTCTTACTTTCGTCTCACTCTTGTACGATTCTACCTAAATGTAAAATTAGCTATTCTTGATGAAAATTCGACGAGAGCTTTAACTGTGAAGTTAAATAACACTTATATTAAATTGTTGAAATAATGTATATCTTTTTATATCTATTGTGTATTGTTCATCAAACTTAAAAAGGAAAAAAGGAAAAATTAAAATAACTTACAAATAATAATAATGTAATCTTCTTACGGACTCTCCCAAATTCAACAACAAAAAACTCCAAAACCAGGGCGAATGAGAGTCAGCGTGGTAATTAATACACAATCTTAATTCTTTAATTCAAATTAAGATCTTTATTCCAACAATAGTTCGTTTCAGTTCACTTTGGAACCATCTTCAGCAAACAAATTAAAAATATCAATCCCTTCATGTCAAAGAAAATTCACCATCAGATTAGCAGATTTGATGTTATAATCTATTCGAAACATTAAATTATCTTATAAATATTGATATTGAACAAGTTTCAAATTAACAATAAAATCGGTGACTCACCTCAAGACATAGAAGGAATTCGTCTCAACATTGGATCAAATAAATACAATTAATATTCACTAAAAAGTATCAAATTAAAAACGCATGTTGCTCGCAGCTCGAACGAAACATGACTAATACAGTTAATATACTGGGCAAGACATGTCAGGTCAAATCACGAAAATAAAAAGAAACACGAAAATAAAAAGAAAAAGAAAAAGATAATGTCGATACACAAATAAAATTTGTATAACCGAAAATATATAACTATTTGATATCCTTTAATTGTATACAGGTATGATGTACACCTTCTGTATCTGAGCGTAAATTTAGACTATTTTGTTGCATTAAAATATGAAGGCATTCCGATATTAAACGTTTATTCAGAAAATGCTCTTCATCTAGAATCGCGACATTCTCCCAATCGAAGTCATGATCAAATTCAATACGATGTTCTGTGATCACTGATTGGTTGTTATTATTCCGGTTGATATGATTGCGGTGCTCAGCCAGTCTAGTCGCGATTCTAGATGAAGAGCGTTTTCTGAATAAACGTTTAATATCGGAATGCCTTCATATTTTAATGCAACAAAATAGTCTAAATTTACGCTCAGATACAGAAGGTGTACATCATACCTGTATACAATTATTAAAGGATATCAAATAGTTATATATTTTCAGTTATACAAATTTTATTTGTGTATTGACATTATCTTTTTCTTTTTCTTTTTATTTTCGTGATTTGACCTGACACGTCTTGCCCAGTATATTAACTGTATTAGGTCCGTTTCCACCAACGCAGATCAACTTTAATCTCGGTTCAACTTACTCTTTGTCTTTTTCTAGTTCTAAAGATTAGAAAAAAACGAAGAGTAAGTTGAACCGAGATTAAAGTTAATCTATATTGGTGGAAATGAGCATTAGTCATGTTTCGTTCGAGCTGCGAGCAACATGCGTTTTTAATTTAATACTTTTTAGTGAATATTAATTGTATTTATTTGATCCAATGTTGAGACGAATTCCTTCTATGTCTTGGGGTGAGTCACCGGTTTTATTGTTAATTTGAAACTTGTTCAATATCAATATTTATAAGATAATTTAATGTTTCGAATAGATTATAACATCAAATCTGCTAATCTGATGGTGATTTTTCTTTGACATGAAGGGATTGATATTTTTAATTTGTTTGCTGAAGATGGTTCCAAAGTGAACTGAAACGTACTATTGTTGGAATAAAGATTCTAATTTGAATTGTAGAATTAAGATTGCGTATTAATTACCACGCTGACTCTCATTCTCCCTGGTTTTGGAGTTTTTTTGTTATTAAAATAACTTATGTTTTGATCTAACTAAGATTTAGGAGCATTAAAAAACTTAAAAAATCATAAATTAAGATTGAAAGTGAAGATAGAATCGTATATATATATATATATATATATAAGAGTTAAGAAAAGATCGAGGACAATATGATTTTATGTGTGGAACGCAAATGTTTGACGTTGATATTCTATGTCTTCAATATAGAAGATAATGTATATCTATAAGTTGATTCCATATTAATGTACAAACAATATCAATTATAACGTTATTTTCATAGATTAGCGAGCTTTTAAATTCGTCACTTTGACCAGATTGATTTCAATAAGTAATTATTGCTTTCTAAAGGAGATTTTCAAAAATGATGTTGGCAACACATTTCTGCGCGTGATAATATATTTGTGAAACGAATATCTATTACATATTTTCTGAGACATATTTGCCGATTTTTAATTTAACCATATTTCTCCAAGAATTACCAAGTAAGTGAAAATCACATCGAGTGACTAAGATAATGTTTGGGTTTTTATTTGAATGTTCTATTTTAAAGTCTATTTTAAAGAATTCCGAAAATAATTGGCCTTAATGCAAGAGATGTTATGCGTCAATTGTTATAATGATGGAAAATTTTAAATGCATTAGTAAATATTATGCATTAAAATAAAATTAAAACATACCATAAACGTCTTCCGCGTGTCGCGTTTCTTCAGCAGGAGATTTCTTACGAGCATCGCCCGCAGTTGGGAAAAGTAAAGCGCGCACGAATTCATCCTGCGAGATGCATTCACCCTCTCGTCCTCTAAAACAGTAATATAAACAAACTAAACAGCGACAAAATTTCAATATTTAATGAATAACAAGAATAGAAGCTCAAATTTTGTTGCATTATTTTAGTAAACCGTTTCTGTCCAATTCTAATTCGACTTTAAAACATAGAATATCTAAAAAAAGATATTACAATATCTGTCAAGAAGATGGATAAAAATAAACAAAGATTAGATTCTTGCATAAATAATTTTAAACGGACATTTATCTCTCGAACTAAAATTTATTTGTTAAACTTAATTATTAATTTTAACATATCGAGTTAAGCAATTTAAATGACATACTACCTTTTATATAACATGATATTGCATGCAAAGTAGTATTAGTTGAATATTACATATTTATGTCACAATTGCATAATTTTCCATTATTATTACGCAACAAAATTTTGAGCTTAAACTCTTAATAAAGACAGTAATATAATAACAGTAATAATCTCGTTTTCCAGATATTTTCTAAATTTCCAATAATTCCATTAATTTTCATTAGAAGCTCGTTGAAAAATTAATGCATTTAAAATAAGTAAATTAATATGCAGTTATTATTTATTATTTTCTCACTCGAATGAGTAAACTACAAATACGAATGACAGTTGAAAATAAAAAACCACAATATATACATATGCAGGATAGTCCCGTGTAAGTAACCACTTCTTTTTATTTCGTGAACTAACAAAGATAGACCTAACAAATATAATACCAAATTAAACCGTTCTAACTAAACTCTATTGTGAGCACAGTGATCATTTAGGAAAATTATCCATGTTGGAAAATGAAGAAATATGTATAATTTTTATACGATAAAGTAAATATTTTGATATAATAAAAGTTGTGTGTAGCGTTCATTCTAACAAGTATAATCAGATGGTAACGTATTACCTAAATGTCAAATCGTTAATAGGAGAATCGGAAGTTGGCCACATCGTAGGGCCGAAACTGAGAAGGTAGTAATCCTCGCAAAACTTTAGACCAAAATAACTTGTATAATTTGTATATTTTGTTATAAAATAAATTTATTATATCATATATCGTTGTACTTGTCAGAACGGACACTTCAACTTTTATAATATCGAAATATTGTATTTACTTTATTGTATAAAAATTATGCATATCTCTCTATTCTTTAACATACACGGAGAAAATTTTATATTTAAAATTACTATAATGTGATAATAGCTGCGGTCTTCATGTAAATTATAAATTTAAATGCTATAATTATTTTTTTAAAAACAAGTATAACGTAATTTTTACACTTTTTCATAATAAAAATTTTTTATTACAAAATCAAATATATCTAGCAAATTTTGTTTGCGTGCCATAGTAAAAATTAACTGTTTTCATGTTAGAATATGGCTTAACAAAATAATTACTTTATTTATGTGATAAAAATTAGTATTACCATAGTAAAAGTTAAGTCGGAATCATGTTATGAGAGTCCATCGAAAATACAAGACATAGTAAAGTGTAATTTAAAATTGTAACTTAATATAAAATTTTCTCCGTGTAGATAATTTTTTAAAGTGATCGCAGTGCTTATAATAGAATTTAGTTAGAATCATCTAATTTGATGTTATATTTATTAGGTCTACATTGTTAGTTTAACAATAGAAATAAAAAGGGGTGGTCACTTATATAAAGGACACTCTGTGTGTATTATATACAGAGTGTCCCAAAAAGGTCGGAACAAATATCTCAGGAAATATAAGTTTTACAGAAAAGTGTTTCAGACAAAAGTTATATGGTTTAAAAATATCTGTTTATTATCAGTTTGACCTTGGGTTGCATAGCCAAGGTCAGGTCAAGGTTACATTGATTTTCTTAAATACCCTATTTTTGATTCAAGAATCTAATAGCTGATGTTGAAAGCTTTCCAAAACGCTATAATGAAATATTTTTTTATGAAATACTTTTCAAGTTATAATGCTTCAAAGTTACAGTATCGCCGGCATTAGCATCACCCAAAATATTTAATTTTGGAGACTGACCAGTCAAGGCGAGATCAGTCGGTGGTCTGTGAATCTTGACCTTCAGTTAACGCACAAACAAAAACATAACCGGTGGTATTACATATTTTGGGTAATGCTAGTGCCGGCGATACTATAACTTTGAAGCATTATAATTTGAAAAGTACTTCATGAAAAAATATTTCATTATAGCCTTTTGAAAAGCTTTCGACATCAGCTATTAGATTCTTGAATCAAAAATAGGGTGTTCCATTTAAGAAAATCAATGTAACCTTGACCTGACCTTGGCTACGCAACCCAAGGTCAAACTGATAGGATTAGTAAATAGATATTTTTAAACCATATAACTTTTGTCTGAAACACTTTTCTGTAAAACTTATATTTCCCGAGATATTTAGGTGTCCCGACCTTTTTGGGACACTCTGTATATATAATCTGTTGCTTATGACAGAACGTAACTTGCCACGTTGAACGTAACTTATTAATGTTTCCATGGATAGAATATCTCGCCCTTTCTCACTCTAATACGAGTAACACGCGGAAAACGACGAAGAGAAAAAAGCTAGAACTCGAATATAGGCGTTCAACTGCAGAACAGTCGCGCTCTTCCCGATTAATTAGCTGAATTTGTTTGCACAACTGTGCGACACGTTCCCCTTTACGTCCTCTCTATCCGTTCTCTTCGTTTGTTTGCTCTACAGTAAATTCGCGTGGTAACAATATAGTTGTGCCAATTTAACGTTTAACATTTACGTTAATTAATCGTTCGCGATTGCAATTTGAAAGATTAATCAGATTATGTATCAACTAAACCTTTATAGAATATATTCTTGAGTATCCAGTGCAGTGTGATATTTAATACGTTCTCGATGTATATTACCAAGGTATTTTGTGTGTAGGAGTGTAAACGATTTTACATTACCGCACATAAAATGCATGTCTGCACTGTTTTTTCTGTTTGAAACTGTTTAAGAACGTCAACGTTTTCTTTCTTTTACATATTTTTTTAAAAATTTTCGAAAATATTTTTGAATGAATTGATAGTTTATAATATTTACGCGAGATTCGATGTGTGAAAATTTAATTTTGTTAATGGCAAATCTATGCATTTATAGATTAATATTTATCAATATTTTTCAAACGAATAAACTTTTTTTTCTATCAACAGTCGTTTTACACGCATCCAAGAATCCATACATCATTAAAGATATTTAACGATATATCAATACACGGAGGTAATCTAGCTACAAACCGCGAGCTTCTTTGAAATTACCAGTGGAAGTTTCAAACAAAGTATTCATTTCCAAATATACAATCGCACATTACAAATTGTATTTTTTTGTAGATTACAATTATATCTATTTTATATCAATTAATTCATTTTATTATTTTATTTAATAATATGTAAGATGTTCTAAAATTCGTGACTTGAAATACAATAGCAAGAACATTCTCTAAAAGTAAAAAAGTGTTTTGTAAATTTTTATTTTAAGTAGTAATTTTTTAGATAATAAAGATTTAAATATAGCCCACTATAAACTACGTTTAGATGGCCATCTATCAGTCCATAAGTCGCACATGCGATAGTTAAGTGAGCGAGAGAGCACTATATAGCTGAAATATTGTCCCACAGATTACACGATTTTATTTGATTTCGTATAATTTCATCTGATTAGAAATAATTTTCTTCGCTACATATGAAATCATTTGGTAAAATAAACGATTTCATCTAATATTACACAATGATTTCTCGTGATTGCATATACAATTATCAGATTCTACGTAGGAATTTCATAAAAATTTTATAATGATTTCGAAGACTTTGTTCCATAATTACATCAATTAAGTGATTATCTCCTCGTTAGTGAGCGTTGATAAACACACGCTTTAGCATATAAATAACATTTTTACTTAATTTTTCGAAAACTTTCTTACTATAGTATTTTGAACACGAATTTCGCTAATTTCATAACATCTTGTATGTTTAATAATATGCTAAACTATACTTATCTTTAAAAAAATAATTGTAAAGAACAGAATAATTTTAAGACAATGTTTGCAAGTTGAGAAACAGCTACTTCTTAGCTTCATATGTAATTTACATTTGTTTTGAATTATATCGTTATATAACCATTTAAGAACAGAGAAATAACTTACTCTTTTTATAGAATCACAAATTATTATTTTAAAATCTTCAATTATGCGACGAAAGCGCATGGTTAAAAGAACAGATTTTCTAAAGTATTCTCTTGAGAGGAGAAAAAAAAAGTCTCTTCTCCCTATCGTAAATCAACGCATATGTTTAATAATAAATAAGTAAAATCTACAAAAACAGTATATTGTTTGTTTTATACTTGCACTGATTTCAATAGCCGCACAAGCTACGGTGAATATTTGAATTCTGAATCAATTTGGATCCATTCTTCACTTATTTGAAATCTTTTCATTCCAAACATTTTTCTCGCTATTATCATTTCTCTCTCTCTCTCTCTCTCTCTCTCTCTCTCTCTCTCTCTCTCTCTCTCTACCAATATAGATTAACTTTAAAATAAGGAAATAGATAAATGGCACAAATAATTAAAATTAAAATAGACAAATAATAAAAGGGCTACGAGTTTAGCTAAATTGTTTGTTGTTAACAATTCAATTTAATTTTTACAAAATAATAATAAAACACAAACAGTTTCGATTCGTTATCGGATGATTCTCAATGTGAACAAATAATTACAGTATAATGTGTTAAAAATTGTTTCCATTCGCTTTTTACAATTATTTCTTACGCGATGGTCACAGTCGGTGTTGCAATGTAGCATTCATCAAATTTTTACAATATTAGGTGTTTTTTTTTCCTTACATTTGTGAATTCCTATAGTAACTTGTATTTTTCTTTTGATTTCCTTTTGATTTGTTTGTATTGAAATGTGAGTGTGTATAACAAGTTACTGTAGGAATTCGCAAATGTAAGAAAACACCTAATATTGTAAAAAAAATTAACAAAGGCTACATCGCAACTCCGACTATGACCATCACGATGCGTAAAAAATAATTGTATAAAGCGAACGGAAACAATTTTTAACGTATTGTATTATATTGTAATCATTTGTTCACATTAAGAATGACCCGATAATTGATCAAAACTGTTTGTTTTATTATTATTTTTGAAAGATTAAATTGAATTATTAACAACGAACATTTAGTTAGACTCTTTTATTATCTGTCTATTTTAAGATTAAATTTAATTTACTTTTCATTTTTGTATTTCTTAGAAGAAAGAAAAAGATAAAGAATAAATTAAATTAAGATTAAAATTAATCTATATTGGTAGATATTAATAAAAAATATTTTTTCACGCACGCTTATCTCGTTATTATTCTGAACAAAAATAACACACGTCATCAAGTATAGAATAGTCAGACTAATTTTTTGGTCCAAATAAACTTTATCATTCAGTGAAAGTTAAAATTTATTCATTTAAATTTTTTCTTTTGTGAAACCCATTTAATACAAAATTTCTTCAAATTTATAAAAAAAAAACAATATAAATGCGAAGATACTCACATTAATCGTGAAGTACGCCGAGTCCGTCCAAGAGGATGATTCTAGTCTGCTGTACCTTCTATTTGACTATGATTGCTGCCGGTGACGATGCCATTGCTGTTCCCGGTACTGTCGTCGTTGTTTCGTTGCTGGACGTTGCCTCCGTTAACAACGCCAATCGATTCATGCTGCTGGAACGTTGCCTTACCACGTGACATGACGGCGACATCGCAACGCCGGACAGTATGCTTGGAACCGCGTCCACAACCGTTGTTGTTGCTCCTCGCCATACTTAGCGCCGCAAACTATACCGAAAAAGAAAACTACAATTATTACTCTTTTAATACTATTTTTATTTAGGATTGCTCAACTCATTTTCATTTTATCAGAAGATAAAAAAAATGTTAATTTTAATATTTTATATCCTAAAATATCTATATACCAAGAAAATTACTTCATATTGTAGCAAATCTTTTCTTTATGATAATATCTTTAATCGAATTTTTTTCCTAGATAATTTTTAAAAATACCTAATATTTAAATTATTTTTCCATTATATTATTTTTTATAAATTTTGATTTAAAGATAAGCTCTTAAATGTCGTGACTATCAATAATTTATTTTTAAATAGACATTTGTACAATGAAAGAAATCAGAAATGTCTTATGAAAATCATATTATAATATGTAATCAATTGCCAATATACTAAAACTTAGGCAAATTTAGATTTCAATGAATTCTTTTCATTTAGAGAATACAATAAATAAAAATGGAAATGTTTCAGTTTATTAAAAAGCTTTAGATGTGATAAAACCATCATAAATAATTCCTTTAATATGATTCGCAAAACATACCTAAATATCGTAAAAACTTTATATGAGAAAAATTTTTCTCAATATAAGCATCTTTCCCTAGTAGCACAGAACATTGGCTATACATTGGCTAAGATTGGCTAAATATTGGTTATATTGGGGATACATTGCCCAAGATTTCCCAATGTAATGCCAATATTGGCTATATAACAAATGTCAATGTATAGCCAATATTGCATATTAATCATTATCCAATATTGGCTATACATTGGCGATACATTGGCCAATATTTCCCAATGTAATACCAATATTGGGGCTATATAACAAATGTCAATACATATATAGCCAATATTGCATATCAATCATTATCCAATATTGGCTCTATATTGGCGATACATTGGCCAATATTTCCCAATGCAATGCCAATATTGACTATATAATAGATGCCAATGTATAGCCAGTATTACATATCAGTCGTAACACAATATTGGCTATATAATAAATGTCAATGTACAGCCAATATTGCATATCAATCATTATCCAATATTGGCGATACATTGGCGATACATTGGCCAATATTTCCCAATGCAATGCCAATATTGGCTATATAATAGATGCCAATGTATAGCCAATATTACATATCAGTCGTTACACAATATTGGCTATATAATAAATGTCAATGTACAACCAATATTGCATATCAATCATTATCCAATATTGGCTCTACATTGGCTATACATTGGCCAATATTTCCCAATGCAATGCCAATATTGGCTATATAATAGATGCCAATGTATAGCCAATATTGCATGTCAGTCGTTACACAATATTGGCTATATAATAAATGCCAATGTGTAGCCAATATTGCATGTCAATCATAACCTAATATTGTCTTTATTTGTTATTTATTATTTATTTATTTATTTATTTATTTGTCTTTATTATTGGATATATATTGTGGATAGATTGTTTATATCATATATGTACAATTAAGTAACAAATTTATTAATCGATGAAATGGTGTAGCACATAACGCAGAAGACTCGTAGTTCGAAGGTCCCAGGTTCGAATCCCGTAGGTAAGTGAATTTTCATTCAATTATTTCTAATATTGATTATACATTATTTCAGGAATATTAGCGAATATTGAAAAACCATGTATAGCCAGGTCCGAACCCCGTAGGTAAGTGAATTTTCATTCAATTATTTCTAATATTGATTATACATTATTTCAGGAATATTAGCGAATATTGAAAAACCATGTATAACCAATGTAAAACATTAGGTAAAAATTGAATCCCCAATATTGGCTAAATATGACTAGGCGTCTACTTTACAATATTGGACCAATATTGGAGATTAAATTTTTGCCCAATATTGGCGAAATATTGGAAAAACAACGTATAGCCAATGTAAAACTTTGGGTAAAAATTGAATACCCAATATTGGTCCAATATTGTTGAAACAATATTGCTCCAATATTGTTGAACCAATATTGGCTAAATATGACTAGGCGTCTACTTAAAATATTGGACCAATATTGAAGATTAAATTTTTGCTCAATATTGGCGAAATATTGGAAAAACAATGTAATAATAATAATAATAATATCCTGGGAGGCAGCCCCTAATTGGGGCCCACCAGCGACACGCAGACCAAGTCCATTGTGTCTTTCCAGCCGTACTAACCCCAAGTCAGCTCAGACCAGTCTTCCTCCAGAAGCGAAGGAAATCCCTGACCTGAAGTTGACATACCTGCTCGGGCTCGAGGAATATCGAACCCAGTAAAAGCCGCCTGTATCCAACATACGCTGGACATTCACACAACACGTGGAGAGTAGTCTCTTCCTCGTGTCCACACTTTCTGCACTTCGGGTTGTCGCTAAGCCCCAGCTTGTGCATATGGTAAAAACAATGTCTAACCAATGTAAAACATTGGGTAAAAATTGAATTCCCAATATTGATCCAATATTGTTGAACCAATATTGGCTAGATATGACTAGGCGTCTACTTTACAATATTGGACCAATATTGATTATCCAATGTTTTAATATTGGCTGTACATTCGTTTCTCAATATTGCGCCAATAATTTGTGCTGCTAGGGTTAATTTACTGAACACTTGTCAAAATGCCAAAATGTCAAAAAACAAATAATAGAAATCAAAGAATGATGAATTCTATCGCGGTAATTTTCATTACTGTGTATACATTTATAATCTAAAAACGGCTCGAAAACATTGAATTAATCCAACCAGGTAATATATTATAAATTAACATATATTAAAAGAAAAACAAAGTTAAAGAAAGAGGGAGACTTATGTACCTTTGACCACAACCAGGCCAAACTTCCCTGCGGTCGATGAACGTGATTTAAAAACGTGCCTAGTTGAAGACTAAAGGAACGAGCCTTCAGTAGTCCAAAGTTCTCCGTCTTGATTTTCCCACGCTGTCCCATTCGATCATGTTCGCAAAAAACTCATCGCTTAGCTGCAACATGTCGTTTTATCTGTGGAGCAAGAAAAATTGCTTGATAATTGTGCAATTGAATTTTCCACAATTTACGTATTATGTAAAAAATTTAAACATTAAATAGCATTAAAATTAATTCGTTATTCAATAGTAATTTGTTTGATCGTAGTATATGCGTAATGTAACAAAGATCTGTTATGTTAAAAAAAATCATTTATTTATTATATGTATATATATATATATATGTATATTTTTAGAAATTCTTAGTTTACTGCGTACGTTGCCGTTCTAAATATGGACGATCGATAACATAATAAAATGATTCTGTTAGTATCATATTTAGGAATTCATGAAATCTCATTCTTGCCGTTATATGTTATTAGTACCAAAAATATTCCAATTTCCTAATATATAAACGTTTTATAATATTCCAATCCTTTGTTCCTTTTTTATATAAAATTAATTCAATATTAAATTATTTTAATTAATTTTTCTGTTACACAAAGGTACATTCTAATTATTACCTTCTATTAATTAGATAATTGTTATTTGTGATAGATTAGATAATATCTTCAAATAACTTTATATTAATAAATAAAAATATCTCTCTATGTAGACGCAATATTTAATATACTCAAACCGTGTTTATATAACTTAGGATGAATTACTTTATGTTAAATATAATGTCATAAAATTGCCGTATTAGTACAACTTTATTACATTTTATGGCACTAATTTGATCTGATGTAACATTATTATTGTATTTATTACATATAAATTATTAATTCCTTGCTCATCATGCAGTTCTAAATATGAAATATCGATAATATTATGAAATGGCTCCACGTGTTCATGACACAAAGCCTTATTCACTAACCAGGAAGGAAGTCTTCCTTCCTGTCATTAACACAGGAAAAATTCGCCCATATTGATATAGGTTTTACTATACAGGGTGCCCCTTTTTTGCCAATCACTTTTGTGTAGATAGAGCGGACTAAACTGAGTCGAAAAGTCCTCTACCATTTTACAATTTTCGCAATAGTTAACAAGATATTAATTACTAAAACTTGTAAAATATTGGTCTTGAATAATTTTGTACTCAAATACTATCAACTTTACAGAAAAACTGCAAGAGACAAAAATTATTTATTTTTTTCTCATAAAGTTTTGAGAATTTTTTAAGAATTTTTTAATACCGTATTTTCTCATGTTGGTAAAAATAAGAAAATGCAGTACTAAAAAGGTGATAAAAAATTCTGAAAAAATTCTTAGAGCTCTATGAGAAAAAATAAACAATTTTTGTCTCTTGCAGTTTTTCTGTAAAGTTGATAGTATTTAAGTAAAAAATTATTAAAGACCCCAATTTTCGAAAATTTTTAGTAATTAATATCTTATTAACTATATTACGAAAATTGCAAAATGGTAGACGACTTTTCGACTCAGTTTAGTCCGCTCTATCTACACAAAAGCGGTTGGTAGAAACTTATGGGACACCTTGTATATATGAGGAAAGCCCCCTATTATGAGATAGGCGCCTAATATGAGATAGCGGCATTTCTGCTAAACTAATAGACGCTATCTATTAGTTCCACCATGAATTTATTGCTCTTAGATTGAAAACTATTTAGTAGAAAATTCATTATTAGATCATACCTGTAATCATTGTAAAAAAAGATTTTATAATTTGGATGTCTTCAAGTTTCATTGAGATGAGTCTTTAAACATTATTTATTATTTAATAAATAAATATTTGGCAATAAATTCTTCATGTAGTGATGAGTAAAATCGTACTAATAGAAAAATACGGAATATGTTGAATTGTTTAATTACAGAAGAAAGATATCAAATTGCTTGTATTAAAACTTACTTTTTCAGAAATCATAAATCAATCTACAAGGACTCCTCACTATTTAAAAGAAATTTGAAGATAACAGGGCAATAGGAGTCAATCGCAGTAGTCGTTATAATATAACGCAAATATTATAATATACAGACATAACACAAAACTCTTTACAATAACGCATGTTTCGACTCATTTTTGAGCCCTCTTCACAGACATATAAATCACCTTAATAAATACAATGTATACGTAATACCTTGTCATAGTGAGCTCCCTCCACTACACAAAAATCCTATATCAGAATTAAACTCAGATGAATGTTAAAAAGAAAGGAGAAGATCAATTTTTAGAATAAAATCAGAGATTTATCACAAAAATCCTATATCAGAATTAAACTCAGATGAATGTTAAAAAGAAAGGAGAAGATCAATTTTTAGAATAAAATCAGAGATTTATCTTTTTAACATTTATCTGAATTTAATTCTGTAGGATTTTTGTGTAATGGAAGGAGCTCACTATGACAAGGTAATTACTACGTATACATTGTATATGTAAAGGTGATTTATGTCTCTGGAGAGGGCTCAAAAATGAGCCGAAACATGTAAGCGCGTTATTGTAATAGAGTTTTGTATTATATCTGTATATTGTTTGCGCAATGACTACCGCACCCGACTCCTATTGCCCTGTTATCTCCAAATTTCTTTTTTCAGAAATGTTTTTTAACGTTCAAACTAAAAGGTTTACGGAAAAAAACAGAGAAAAAAGTTTGTTACAATGTGTTTGATTGGCATAAATTTTTTAAAAATTCTTAAAAACTTTTTCGCATTTAAATCAAACACATTATAATACAAACATTAATTATAACTGTCTTCATATATATACATGTATATATAAAGATGTCCCAAAATTCGCATATTCGGAGTACAGAACATGATACTTTATGTTAAAAGAAACAACTTTTTCCTTTAGCAAAATTGCGTCTGATAAATATTTTTTGCTCTTATTTATTAACTTCAATCTGCTCTTCTGCAAAAACTATTTATCAGACGCAATTTTGCTAAAGGAAAAAGTTCGTTTTTTAAAACAAATAATTTTTTCCTATAGTAAATTTATATTCGATAAATAATTTTTGCGTTTACTCGTATAACTTCAACCTGTTCGTCTGCAAGAACTACTTGTCAGACGTAATTTTGCAAAAGGAAAAAGTTGTTTGTTTTAGCATAAAGTATCATGTCCTGTACTCCGAATGCGCGAATTTTGGAACACTCTGTATATACATCATAATATTATTCCTCCAATTATTCTGTACATAAAAGTAGAGATATAAAAAATCAATAATTTACGAGATATTTTACTTTCTTCTGCACACAATGACAATGAAATATTATATAAATAATTAATATCTCGTAAACTATTAATTTTTTTATAATCGTACTTTAATACTTTAATGAACAAAATAATCAGATTAATCAATTGATGAAAAAAAACATAAATAATTACTTATTTAAAATATGATCCATTTCAGGTGATGTTCTCACATAAACGATCTTATTTCCAATCTTATTATTTATTATTCATTTTGCCTACATATTTTTCCTAAAGCTACTATATGTGTTTTCGTTTATCTAGCTATAACTCTAATAGTTATTAATCATTAATCGCCTATTTCTTAATATTCAATTATAATATTATTTAATCTTTTTTATAATGCATTTCTATTTGTTTTGGATTTTATCTGTTACGCAAACTTTATTCTCATAAACTAACATTTAAAATGTTTTTATATTTTCTCAGAAAAGATTTAAATTCGCAAAAGAATGTCTTAGATCTTTATTTTATTCGGTATCCTAAACATAAAATAATTTGTCATTGAGAATTACTGAGAAAAAATAGAATCTTTAATCAACTACGCGTCTTTTTATCGAGTTTAGCATGCACTCTTTCTTTCTTGATACTACCTCCCCCCCTCTCTTCCCCTTTCCCTCTTTCTCTTTCTTTAATAAATAATAAATCTGAAATACACAAGAGGGAAATGCAGTGAGCGAACGAACACGCAGGGTCGTCACCCCACAACGCGAGGGTTACTGCGGTAAAGACTACAGACAGGATGTCGCCATTGCGATCGCAATTGAGAGGGTGTACGCCCGTATATAAGAGGGGTCCTGAAACTCGATTACGTTAGTTTTCCTCAGAAGTGGAAAGTTTTCATGAACACATAAAATTAGGTATTCATTAAATTATAATAATCGCAATATATCCATTAAGATAAGCATCAGAATTAAGAGTATGATAAATTATGATGAATTTAATTAAATTAAGAGTATACATGCACTTTCATTAAGTATAAGCTATATGTCTAACATTATTGTGTGATTATCCTCTTCGATGAATTATAACGTAGACTTAATTACGTCCACTTTGGTAATTTTAATCATTTTACTTTTCATTTATATGTGTACGTAACATATAATATCGTTATAGTTAGTTATAGTAATATAATAACAAAATTATAAATATAGAGTTAAGCAGGATAACTACTAAAGTGCCTTTGTGCAAGAGGATTTGCTACTATTTTATATATTTTTTTATTTACTGGTTTTTTAAATAAAATATTTCAAATAATTAAAAAAAAATTTTTAAGAGAGAATCTTTAAAGAGTTCACAAATTTCATTTTTATTTTAAGGTATTGTCATTAATTTTTTCCTTAAAAGAAGACAGAAATATAAAAAGTAAAAATTTTTACCATTCAGGCTAATAAAAAAATTTTTCGCTTTTCATGTTTTCATCCTTAAAAAAGTCACATCATCGGTATCCTGATGCTAAAATGGCTGGGTATGGATTTGTATACATTGAAAGATTTTAATAATATAGGGAAATAAATAACGATGTGATCTAATGATTTCAGACTTTAATTACGATATTAACGATACGAAATTTCTAAATTAATATATACAGACACGTTTTGGAAGAAATTAAATCTGATAGAAGCAAACACAAGCAATTGGTATTAAAAATGAAAATTAATTTTTAAAACTTAATTTGACGCCCCGCTTGTTAATGTACCTTTATGTAATGCACAACTTGCACACTTGCTTGCGGTGATCCTGGAGTAATGTATTTGTCCCCCTTCGACGTTATTCCCTTCAAAGTTATTCGATCTGTATTTCACAGATGTTTTTATCGAATAAAATTTTACACAGTATTTTACGCCGTTACGTCTTCAACGGGTATAAGAACCTCATTTAAAAAACATCCGGTAATATATATAAAAAATACGTCTTTCACGTCATTTTTAATCAGAAAAACATAAAGAATTAATTTTGAAAGACTTTTCATCCAAAAACAACTTATATATTAATTCTGTTAATGTGTCACTTTCTAAATGTTTCTAAATTTTTCTAAAATGTTTATGAAAATTTTTAAACTTTCTAAATGCTTATTATAAAACATGCTAATATTAAAAAAAATTGTCACTACTGACATTTTTACAGACCGGCGATCTAGAGTTTTAAGAGTATAGTCCGACCAATTTTATAGTTTAATATCTCTTAAACTATTGAGTGTCTGAGAAAACGGCAAAATACACATCAATTTTTTTTATGCCCAACCTATTGGCAAAAATTCAAAGCAATCGAGGAAAAAATTGCGTTGTTTTCCCTTGTCAGAGAAAAAAATTATACCAGCAACCAGAAAATAAAGAACAAATAACATCTCAACTATACGTATATTATGAAGTTGTGATAAAAAAAAAGAATGAGTTGTACAAATTAAGTAAACTTAACAATGTTAATCATTTGTAGAAAATGTGGGGGGGGGGGGGGGAAAAATATTAACGGAAAATATATTAGATAGTCGTTGATACTGACATAGATCTAAAAGAAATAATCCCTTATTTCTCGGAAACTATTGCACTTTATTAACACTGATAAAAACATGATCCGTTTAAGTAATTGAAGAAGTAAAAAGTCATACTTCATATATTTGTAGCTTGTATACAAAATCAACTAAAAAACAAATTCTACAAATGCGAAAATAAAATCTTACAATTTTCTTTTTCAAATTGCATAATTTAAATAATAGTGGCTATTAATACAATTACATTGTTTTATAAATGTTTGTAGCTTCTTAAATCAGCTTTATTTTTATTTTTTTCTCATTTTTTTCATAATATGATTTTAAATATAAAATCGGTGCAGCGTCACTGAAAAACCGACACCTGTTTCTAAGACAGACCCATAAGCTAACTTAATCTTTATAGTGTTGCGTTATATATAGCGTTAAACAGCCCTATCAAAGCTAAAGGCAATCGTGTATTTATGGAAAACCCTCAAAAAAAGAAATTGCGCGTTCTGCATAAAAAAAACAACATAAAGTATGTACATAAATCAACAAAAAATGTTTTATATAAAAATAAAAAGATTTTAGAAAATCTTATATACATTCAACTTGTAGGTATTTTACACACATTCCTATAAAGAAAAGAATATATAACATTATCGTTTACTACGTCAGTTTTGGGACTCACTTTATTAAACGCTCATTTTTTTCTTATTTTACGAAAAAGTTAATTATTACAAAATTACAAAAACTACTATAAAAACTGCTATATTATTTGACAGGAGGCACTTTCTAGTTCGTATTTATGTTCATAAAATTTTAAAATTTAGCTTTTGTATAATAAATATTGTCTAAAATCAAAATTTTTTGAGGAGTGAAAATGACTGTATTTTCACTCTCTTGGAGTGAGAATATAATTGTCATGTCTATATAACAAGGTACAAAGTCTATACAATTATATATTATAACTTCTTTATTTTATTGATGTTTAATAATTACGTACAGCTAATGAAATATAATACTGTCAGACGTCACATTTGCGCCGTGACTGCAATTCTAACAGTCCTCAGAACTACTTTTGTTCCCATGACTTTATAAAACTAGTTGAGTATTTAAATTTCAGAATCGTCATATTGTAGTTGCCGGAATTACTTTGTTTTCTATGAGAGTATGTTATTTCTGAAACAAGCGGGCATAAATTTCATTTCATAAAGGAAAACATGAGAGAAATAGCAAGCACAGAACGCTTAAAGTGGGTTCTACGATTTCGTATGACGATCGATCGTGCTCCACGGAATTTCTGCTGATGACAGGAGCTGCTTATCTCACTTTGATCCCATGCTTTAATCCTTTCCGCGAATGTCCGCCATCGAGTCTCATCCTCACTATCGTTATATATCTGCCTGTGTCCTTCTACCGCCTCTTTTGACATCAAATGCTTTGGCATTTAATGCGTCCCGCCGCGTTTGAAGAGCGCTACTTAGCCGTCGATTCGTCTAGACAACGAACTCTCGTCCTTGACAGATCAAAAGAATATCGGTGTGGAGATGATGACGTTGGCTCCATCGTCACGCTACGCGATCTCGAAGAACGGATCATTCAATCGCACCCTTGAGTCCCTTAATCTCCCTTACATTGATATCCAACGAGCTGCCTTATACAGGGAGATTTTTTTAACCTGAAACTTTCAAATATCTCGAAAAATAAGCACACTAAGAAAAAATGTTAAGAATTAATATTTCATCATTCCGAGGGTGACATACACTGACGTTAAAATCAGCCCCTCCACCCGCCCCCTGGGCGGTGAGGGGGGACAAGTTTGAAATCTTAAATGCGAACCCCTATTTTTTATTGCATATTCGGAATCTTTGGCTAAAAGCACATATGATTTGTCTGAAACATTTTTCTCGATTCATGATAGATGGCGCTGTAATCGACGAAATTTAATTTCTTCGATTTCTCTTACTGAGAACCCATGCTTACCATTCTGCAATACGAGTACATTAACAATAAAAATACCACGTTTTCATTGTTAATACTCGAAATTAGTCTTAAAACTTCTCATTATTTTTAATTACTCGTTAATTACTTCTCAAAAAACTACTTTTAGCGTAACCCCAGGAACAACGACGTAGACGTAGCAGTTTTCTGTTCGGGGTTTTCTTCTTCGGGGTGCTTGATTAACGTGAGTCCCCTTGCCTCTCACAATTCGGGGTGCTCACAATGAAAACGTGGTATTTTTATTGTTAATGTATTGCAGAATCGTAAGCATCGGTTCTCAGTAAGAGAAATCGAAGAAATTGAATTTCGTCGATTACAGCGCCATCTATCATGAATCGAGAAAAATATTTCAGACAAATCGTATGTGCTTTTAGCCAAAGATTCCGAATATGCAATAAAAAATAGGGGTTCCCATTTAAGATTTCAAACTTTCCCCCTCTCACCGCCCAGGGGGCGGGATTCTTAACATTTTTTCTTAGTGTGCTTATTTTTCGAGATATTTGAAAGTTTCAGGTTAAAAAAATCACCCTGTATATCTAATAGTTTCGGCATCGAGTGTTAATTTATTTTAGTGGAGAGGAAATAGTATTGCAATTAATATCTTTATATTATTAAATTTTATAAATTAATTGTTAAGAATTTTTTAATAAAACAATTTCGAAAACTGATTTTCACACTGATATTGCTTCTTATATTTATATTTATGTGTTAATCTAAATGTTCAATAGTTTATTATTTAATATATTACTTCCCTAATTTTTATACTCTTACATAAATTGCTTTGCATTTTAATAAAAATGTTAAATATAAACAGATGGTAAAAAATATCTGTTGAATAAATAAATTTTACTTTTTTTATAAACCTTAACGCATATTTTATTTTCTTTAGAAAAAAATATTCTAAGAACAACTAAAAATATTAAATACGTATTTCACGAAATAATGTATTTTTACAAGCTGAAATCAAATTTAGCCTAAGTTTCTTGCTTAATTTGTCAAGAAGCCGCGATAACTCGATGATTACATGACAATGACCTACGTTTCTTTCATAAAAAATTAAAAATGAAATAACAAATTAAAAAACGTAAAACTTAATCTAAATATTTAAGTGCAACAAAAGAATAATTACCCCCTTTACTTTTCAAACTAAAGGAGATATATGATATTAATATCACACACATATCTTCTTTAGTTTAGAGAACACATACCTTTCTTTAGTTTAGTCTTTAGTTTAAAAAATAAAGGAGACAATTATTTAAGTTATATTTAATAATGCAAATGTAATATTTAAAATTTTGCGTATACTGGTATATATATACATAATAATAATAATTCATGAAAATTACTTTGCCGGGAAACAGGAAATAGGTATAACTTTAAATCAATATGATTCATTCACTCTAATTAATGTTTCTGATCAACAAATGACACATTCGTACTTCATAATTATGAAAAAGCAAGAATATTATACGAAAAGTGGAAACTCTTGACATCAGGGTCGAATTAAGGTTTTTGCCGCCCCTAGACAGTGAAATTCTTGCCGTCGCCATTCAATTGTCCAACAACCATGTCGGTAAGGAACAAAAAAAGACTATTTATAGGGATTGAGAAACCTTACCTTTATTGCACCTTTACATGTATTTAATTTTTTTAAATTATAACTTTACGTGATTTTCGCACGGCAAACTCATTAATTATCAAATTATAATCTGTTTTGACATTAAGCTCTACTTCAATGCACAATAATGCTAAGGCATTTAAACACGCACTGCAAAGCGTTGAAAAGTTCTTCAGATTTGTGGCCACAATTTGGAATGAATTTAATGAATTGTTCTTTCGAATCTCCTTCTTTGGTTACATAGCGTAAAATAAATGTCAGTTGGTCGATATGAGATATATCAGGAGTTGAATCAGCACTTATTAAATAATATTTTGCCTCTTTTACTTTATTTATAATTTTGATTAATAGCTCTCCTGACATAACTTCAATAAATTCATTACAAATTGTCGATGAAAGATAAGATATAGATCCCTTACCTTTATTTCCATGTACTTTTATACGCTCAAATAAAAACGGATCGAATTCAGCAATAAGCTCTAAGAGCATCATATAAGGCCTGTTCTTTTTGGCTGAACTTTTGCACCAGTTCAGCTTTCTTCCTCTTCTTTCCTTCCGGATAGAAAAGGAAAAACGATGAACTGGTGCAAAAGTTCAGCCAAAAAGAACAGGCCTATAGTTACTGTTCTGAAGAGAACCAAAGCATTCATTAGAACCCCTGAATGGTAGACCACGAGATGCTAATGATTTAATGACAGACACTATACACTTTTTAAAACGTTTCGTCAATATTCTATTTCTTTTTCTATTTGTACGGTTAAGGGGATACTAAACCGATTACCGAACTCGATCAAGGTCAGTAGTACACACTTTTTTAATTCCAAATTCGATAATAGTGGTGACATCTTTGATTTAGTTTTTACATTATATAATATATATCATTCTGTCTTACTCAAACGCATACATCTGTTCTTATCTAACATATGCCAGCAACATATCTATTGCAAGACCGCGCAACTACTTCTACACGGAATTTCGGCTCTGTTGACAGTCCCAGTCTTTGCAAAGCACCTGTATACACATATTTTTTATTCGGTGGCGATACTTTTTTTCTAGACTTTCAATCTTAGCTCTACAATCTCGGTATCGTTTGTTTCAATAATGTGACCTCAGCTACACGCTTATTTTTATGATATAGACTCTAAAACTCTTATATCAAGCAAAATATATCTGAGGTGACAGCTGTACGAGGCAAGAGTAAGTGAATTTTTAACGAATTAAAAATTTTTTTTCTTATGAGATCCAGTGCAGCTGAGGTCCTGTTTGTGCATACTTTAATTTATGTAATAATACTTTTGCAATCCGTACATCTAATATGGAGATTTTTCACCGAATGGAAATGTGGGTAAAATAGTAGGCTTTAGCATCACCTTAAAGGATTTACTTCTTTTTTTGATGTACTTCGATCCAATATTTTTATAAAAATTTTCATAAACATTTTTATAAAAAATTGGTTACCTTCTTTTAAAAAAAATGCCGCCCCCCTAAACTTGCCGCTCCTAGGCAATAGCCTAGGTTAGCCTCTAATGCTAATATGGCACTGCTTGACATTAAGATAATACAGACGTTACACATTTCTAACTATCAATTAAAAATTAAGCGCAACCTTTACAAAACTCATTTACGTAAATGCATTTTGTAAAAGTTGCGCTTAATTTTTAATTTTTTTTGTACTGCGTAAATTATGTAAGATTTGATTTACGTAATAGTTTTTAAAACACTCATTCATAAAATTGTATTCTCCGAATTTCCAAAAAATAATATAAAATATCATGTTTTTATAATAAATATATAACAATACATATACAAAGAATATTTTATTATTAACGTTATTATTAAAAGCAAGATTATTATAAAGCATAAAATTGTAAAATCAATCATCTTCGAATGTACATCACAGGAAAACTGACATTTAAGTACATATTATAAATGATCCAAAAATTTAAAAAGATATGCAAACAGATTATTAAATACAGTATAGTATGATCTGTAAGGCGTCGTCTACAATACACGGAGTAAGAAGTAAGAGTAAGAAATTGACCAATCACAG
>NW_017295983.1:313611-314891 GCF_001594075.2 Trachymyrmex cornetzi
CTGTGATTGGTCAATTTCTTACTCTTACTTTTTACTCCGTGTATTGTAGACGACGCCTAACAGTGCGCCATGATATTCACATTCCAGATATTATCTATACGTATACTCTTATCCACGAAATGACGAATGGTTATTATACACTTCGCAAGCAAGCGACCTGATTTCAGCCAGCAACTTGTGGCGAAACTCAACCAATCAAATCCGTTTTCCTGCCTGTCCGCCCAAGTTGGAGAACAACATGGCGAGTTTCGATTCGCCTCGTATCCTATTCGAAGATCGTTTGTCCACGTACATCACCCATTATCTCCATTATTTCATTTGGTTTACGTTATGGAAGACCCTGTCAAAGGTATTCATGTTGATTCTTATATTTAAGACTGACTTATTAGGTAGTCTTCAAATGTCACGAACCAATCAGAGCACTGTATTAGCGCTTTAAGGGGATCCTAAAGACGATTAGTCATATTGTAAATAGCATTTACACACAGACGATTTACGTATCACTGACACATCACTACATCAATATCTCACTCACGTATGCTACATATACACATATACATTTTCGTATAACAATAACGTTTTAATTAGACGTCCTGATTACACCAACTACTTTGATTTTAAGCGAGACTTAAAACTCTCATTTTCTCTTTAAAGCCGAAAGAGAGGAAAATATAGAGAGAGTTTTAAGCCTCACTTAAAATAAAAGTAACGTTGGTGCAACCGAGCTTTAGTTTCTTCGTGCAAATTACTAGTCTATGGATTACTATATTTCGTAAATACAGATTGCACAGCTTTTATACGAAGCAAATGTAGTCATAATGTGACAGTTCTAGAGCGCCATATTGAATTAAGAAATGTAAAAAATGTAAAAAAATCTCAATTTCGAAACTTTTTGTCGTTCTCAGCTTAGACTTTACCTCACAGACACGTACATTAATATAATTTAATCCTGGAAAAGGATTTTCGAGTTAGCAAAAGAGGATAAAAGTAATGGTTATACAAAAATTATATGGTTTAGTCAGTAATACAGATGACTTTAGGATCCTCTTACAACAGTATTTAAGACGGTCTTAAAATAAGAACTGATTATGAGCCAAAGACTTCTGTACCCTGTAACTCTTAACGACAGTATTATATTGTCGTTGCACAGATAGTGGCTGCGTTCGGGAACGTCGCTCGGATGCCTCCGATGCCTCGGATTCATCATCTATCCTTGTTTAACATTAAATGTAAAACAAGGACAGATGATGAATCCGAGGCATCGGAGGCATCCGAGCGAC
>NW_017295983.1:315539-325430 GCF_001594075.2 Trachymyrmex cornetzi
GTAGGTACGTGCGACCTTCGGTACACGAAAAAAATGTGTAGTGTCGCGCATCGAATGTCGAGAGACACCATTCCTACCCATACGTGTACAAGTAGTAAAGAAATACTGGTTAATTCATTACTATTACTACTACTATCATTAGAAAAATGATTTCTTCATATTTCTCTCAATATAGTATATCGAATGTGTCTTATTCACTTTCAAATAGGGTTAAAATGTACAATTTGATGATATAATCATTATAAATAGTCGAAAAAATCGTTTCCAATGAACTTGGCACTGTCCCAACTCACCCGCCAAAAAATGTCCCATCTCACCCGAATATGGCGGGTGAGATGGGACATCAACTTGTGCGTAACCTGAGCATGAACTGAGCGCAATAGTCATATACATACCTTCTCCGAGGTCCAAATGCTTCGATCCTTTCGTATGGAAACTAAATATATTAACCACTTGGCTTGAAGGACTTTCCAAAAAATAATTACAAAAATTTATGCCTGTCCCATCTCACCCGACCAAAAAATAACTCTTAATAATTTTGAACACAATAGAAAATTGACGACGGGAGTGGATGAATTTTCATTAATGTATAAAACTTTAATATCCTATGCAGTTATTAGCGGGAATGCGCACGTTAAAGCAGCTGAAAATTGAAGTGTCCCATCTCACCCGTTGTCCCATCTCACCCGAACTTACCCTACATATAAAAAAACCCTGTGCAACGACAACATAACGAACATCTTACTCGTACAAATTGATACAAAGAGAAGGATAAAAACAAAGTTAAAAAAAAATTCATTATTTAGATTAATAATATCTATCAAATTTTTTATCGTATGAGATTGCTTATTATTGATAACAATATTCACATAGTAACTCGAACTTCTAAATACTTCGTAATTTAAATAGTTTGAAGTACGGATATTTTATTCGTAAATCCTCTTAATTCTAATGTTCACGTATACGATTCTGTATTATGTGTACTACTTGTTTCTGATATAACGGTGATGTTCTTTACGAAGAAATAACAGAGAGTAAAATAAAGGAGAGAGGAGGACAGAGTAACTACGAGCAACCACTAGTCGGGGTCTATCGACCGACGTGGATCAGAGACTAGAGAGCAGAAAAGGGTCAGAAGCGTATAGGAGAAAGAACGGCGCGGACGAGGAGTTTCGTACGACACGTATCCAAATAGCGAATAGTAGTAGATATACTGATGCGCGATTGATTTTTTTCGACCTCGTGATCGCGGTTCGTTAGGCCCGATTCACAGTGGATGCCTCACGATGAATAACCAGAAACAAGAAGGAAAGAGAATGAAGGATGAAAATAAAAAATAAAAATAGAGAATGGAAAGAGCGGCGTGGTTTTCATGAAAATCTCCAATATTTTGGAACGTTTTATTATTGCTTCGTAGGTATGCTACGTCAATTACGTTAATAGCAGACTAAAAGAGAAAATTAAGATATACATGTACAAAGTATAGTAAAAGAAAATGTATGTGCAAAAAAATATAAATATGAAAACTGCGTATATAAAATTATTTACACGCCTACTCATGTAAGTGTATGTAATGTTCACTAGTACTATTTTATATACAAATAAGATTATACTTTTAAGGCTTCCACAGGTACTTTCTACATAGAAATGATGTGTTTCGCAGATTATCTATATGTCCATATATTCCATATCCATTCTTCGAATGCCAACGTTTCGTGAATGTTGCAGTATACTTCATCAGGACGAGTATACCAGACTGTTTCTCGCCCTGATGAAGTGAACTGCAACATTCATGAAACGTTGGCATATCAAGAATGGATATGGACTCGAAATTAATCCGCGAAAGATATAACTTTTATATGAATAAAATTGTAATTTTATAAAAATGATAACCTTATTCATACCTAAAATTATCATATATAAAGTTACTAATTAAACAATCGTTAAAAAAAGAATAAAATATTAAAAGAAACAGAAATTATATACATACAAAACAGGTCAGTTAGCATCTATAGTAATATTTAATTTTGCAATATGTATGTAGACAATATAAAAATAATTTATTTATCAGTATAGTACTCAACATTTCATAAAAGAACTATTCTGTTTTCTATTATTTATTCAAAATTTTTTTACTCGATTTCTATATTATTTAAATGTTTTACAACATATTCTACAATATAATAATTTTTTACATAAAAATTTTTAATAAAACACTAAATGGAGAATTGCTTCCTCTCTAATTCTCTAAAAAAATAACTTTTATATATATTTTACTTTGTTGGACATCCAGACGCACCGTGCAATTACGTAAACGTGCATACAATTTAATGACATAAAAAAATTTTAATTAGTAATGATAAATCAACAACGTTATTCATGCGATATAATCATTATAAAGATTAAAATAATCTCTCTTAGTTTTAATATCTTTAAACTTAAAAATCTAAAAAAATAATTTCAAAGAATTAAGAGCGAGCTATGACAATTACGTCGAACGGATTTGAAATTGGACTGAGAAGTTGGGTCGACGTTGGCGAAGACTATTTTTGTTCGCGAACGAAAGCGACATTCCTATTACGTTTCCGCAAGTCTCAATGATTACTCAGTCGTACCTCAGGAATGGTGCAACAAACCGAGACATGTGCGCTCGAAAGATGAGTCGACGAGATATTCCCGTGTCCGTCGCCTCTTCCACCTTTTGATAATTTTGAGAAATGGAACTGATCATCTAAGACTGAACTTTTTTTTTATTAAATGTAATTATGTTGTATGTACATATTGTTAACTTCGATGAATCATGAATAATTAAAGTATTAAAAATAAGAAAATGAGAAATACGATCTACATTTACTTAAATAATACAAATTTAATTAATCTCGTTCAGAGAAATAAACTTTGGTGAAATTGACTCACTTCTAAGATTACTTTATATTTAAATTATGCGTAAAGTTCAACAATATACAAGGATGAACTATTATAATTATCAGTAATAAAGACAAATAAAAGACTATCAAGAAGTATGAAATAAAGATTAGTGAAATTAGTTTCCCAGCCTCTCATCTAGATTCTTCCAATTTCATTTTTCTAATTCCAATATATTCACAATTTTTTGGAGTTATCATTATATTATATGTAATTATTACGCGATAACTTGAAAGAAGATTTATCAGAGAATTGTATACAGTTTGCGTCATTTAAGCGTATCTGACTGCACGAGAGGTTACAAACTTATCTTTATCTTTGTCAATGATGTCATCATAAAAGGGTATCAAAGATATCAAATAAATTGCAATTCTTAAAAAATCCTCTTCCGATTAGTCACCGTTCCGAGTAATCACCGTTACATTGAGTGAACATCGTTATCAATAATAAACTACTTTTTCGAATAAATAACTTTTGGCATCATCTAAATGATGAATCTTTCCTTCTATCAATTTAGCGATAGGTATGAGTAATCGATAAGTGACAGATAAGAACTAAAAAAATGTTTAAATGTCGCGATCATTATTTTTAGAGCAAACATTGTTGTATTTTTAATATTATCATCTTCATTTAAAAAAATACATCATTGATTTAAATTCTTATTTGTGATAACTATTTATATCATAATTTTAAAGAAAGGGTTTGCAAAATCATAAAAAAAAGCTATCTACTTATCATTTATTTTTTCTCATTACTGAAGGCGAACATATTCCAATTACTTTTTTCTTTTTCTTATACAATTAGCTATGTTTTGATCGATGTTTTTGTTAAATAAACTCTTTTTGAACTGTAATGTTGTTAAAGAGTCAATTTTTTACAACATTGCTTTAATTGTGTTCGTAATTTTTATAAAATTACAATGTTTTTAAATCGAACGATTACAAATCAATTTATTCAATAATTTATTTTCATTATTTTTAGAAAATATCATTCACAATGTTTTATATTCTTTTTAAATCTTTTTTATTTTACATCCTTTTACTTTCTCCTTAATTTAATACTTAATAAAAGTCTATACGAAGGAGTGAACTGATGTCACACCTTGATATCTCTTACTATTGCACAGGTAAGAGTATAAATGCACATATACGAATCCATCGCGTGTTTCGAAGATAACACGAAGAAGCTCGATGTCGCTTGAGACAATCCCGAGATTCTCAACGAATCGTTGGGAAACAGATGAATTTAAGATAAGGTTATAATGGTGTGAGTGTCTATTGAATGTGAAATCATCCTGGGTAAATTTCTATCACACCTGATACATAAAATAATTCAACTCTACATAACTGCAATGATTGTTAATCGTAACTATCAAGAAACTTCAATAACACAATATGTAATATCTGGCATTAATAACTATTTAACTAATTAACCCAGTTCCACTAATATAAAATTAACTTTAATCTCAATTTAACTTACTGTTTATGTTTTTCTAATTCTAAGAATTATGCCCGTTCTTATTAGTGTAATTCAATTTTAATCTCGATTCAACTAACTCTTCATCTCTTTTTAGTTCTAATCTAAGCATTAGAAAAAGATGAAAAGTAAGTTGAATCGAGATTAACTCTCTGTTATCGACCCATGGTTTTGAAGACCCCGGCGAATGTTCAACTTTGAATTATTCTGCCTCAAATTCAGACACGTACAAAAAAAATGAAAAACGTTTCGTATCGTGTCATTGTAAAATCATATTCTTGAATGTTGAAAGAATGTACCAGAATTTTTTCGGATTTTTTTGGAGCCCGAAAACTCTGAAAAATACAATCAAGCACCAGTGATCCAGTTGAACTAGAAAAGCAGTGAAAAAAACATTGGATCACGGAAGGTTAAAGTCAATCTTATGGTGGTGGAACCGGACCTATATTATTCTCATTTCTATCAATGTAGTTTACTTTTAATCTCGGCTCAAATAACTCTTCATCCTTTTCTAATTTTAAAAATTAAAAAATTATTAAAGAAAGATAAAGAGCAAGTTGAACTGCAGAGATTAAAGTTAATCTAAGTTAGTAAAAACGGGCATAACCCAGATTATGATTGCAGTCAATCTTTAGTTTTGATTTCTCTGTTACGAAATACCTGCAATAATTATATCTGATTTTACCGCAAGTAGTTCGGGAGGTGCGGTTATGGAGTAAGTCCAAGTGATTGTAGCGCAATAGTGGATGGCGCGTGCATTATACTAACTACTTGCACCCGCCCTCTTGGAGAAATAGTACAATTTCAGTTCGAGACGTTTGATACTGACTCCATTAGAAAGTCAGATGTTAGCGAGACGTACGGCATTTCGTTAGGTATTACACATCCACTAATTACTGCGACAGTAAGTCCAACGTCACCCCGCGATTTGGTCATCCTCTCCCATCCTTGGGAGAGCGAGATTGGACAACCGGAAGTCGCCGGTCTCCAACTCCGGAACAGAAACGGGATCATTTCGAGGGGGTGCTCGAGAGATCTTCTTTTTCAACCCGTCCCGATCGGTTCATCCTGCTGACGAACCATTTTCAACCCGTTCTCGAAGTCACCCCCAAACTCACACACCCACATACAACATAAATATACTTCATATATATATATATATATATATATATATATATATTGTATATATATACATCACACATACATTCACATTGTTATGTGCCCACGCACACGATGCGCCCCTGCCCCCGTTTCCGCTCGCTTCTCGTTCGCTCGGCTCCTCACCCTCTTGCTCTCCACCCCTCGCTAAAAATCGATCCGCTACCGGCCTGGACAGCAGCAGTCCACGTCGAACGACTCAGAACCTGCACCCTTTCCTCGAGAAGCGTAAACGGGGAGCAAGCTGGCAGGCATCAAGCTGGAAACA
This sequence comes from Trachymyrmex cornetzi, assembly GCF_001594075.2. Classification (NCBI taxonomy): domain Eukaryota; kingdom Metazoa; phylum Arthropoda; class Insecta; order Hymenoptera; family Formicidae; genus Trachymyrmex; species Trachymyrmex cornetzi. Next base: position 321,367 of record NW_017295983.1, read on the forward strand.
CCTCAACACATTCAATCGATCCCCAATCAACGCCATTACGTGACGAAGACCGGAGCAGACCGGAGGTGGTTGGTACGATCACCGGCGATCGTAATTGTCCTGTCGCAGTATCACCACGAGGTGTGGTGCCTCCCGGAGTAATCCTTCTTACCTGTCCGTTACAACGCGCGACAATCGACCGACATCGCTCATCCTCGCGCGATCTTACTACTGCGGTTCACCACCGCAGTTCACGGCGCCAGGACGGCATCGAACGATGATCGCCCACTCTCTCCTACAGGCTCCGTTGTGACTTCCTCCGAGAGTTATCACTCACTCACCGAAGTCGCGTAAACACGTTTCCTTCGCGAATTCGCACAATTCTGCTTAATTCCTGCGGCGATCCCCACGCGACTTCGGTCGCGCCTTTGTGAAATCGCGGCTCGGTAGCGCTTTCGTGGAGCCTAGCGAATCTATGCTGCTCCACGCTATCGCGTTTCCGCTTGCGCGGTTCCGCTCGATCGTTCGACCTTTCGCAAATTTACGCTGACTTGATCCGATCGCGCAACTCTTCTCTCCTCGCGAACTCTTCTCGCTACCTGAGAGCTGTCGCGACTATGCTCCGAATTACGCTCCGGACTGACGGTACACGCGTGAACCCGTTGTTACGACCGGCGGCATCAGACTGCTAGAAAGAGCGCCGGACGCCGCGAACACCCGCGGACGCGTTCACGGCCCTCCGACACCTCCTCACCGCACCGTCAACCCCCGTCACCCCTACAACACCGCGCCGGCCGCCACGGTTTCGACGACGATGTCGTTCGCTTCCTCCCCCCTCCCCCTTCCCCTCTCTTCCTCCCTCCCCCTCTCTCTCTCCCTCCCCCCCTCTCTCTCTTTACCCCCTCGATGGTGACCACGTCTACGTCCTCGCTCTCTACCTCCGCCGTCCTTGGCTCGCACAAGCGCACTACTCGATGACGCGCCACGACTGCGCGCCATCATCGCCGCGCCGCCACTAGGGGATAATCGTGCTCACGATAGTATCAGAGTACAACCGGGATTTGAGACTAAAAAAAGGTGGCAATAAGAGAGTATAAATATATATAATAAAATAATGAGTCATGAATTCTTTAGTTCTATTCACATATCAACGTATCTCGAAATCGATGTAATTCGTACGTAAAATTAAACGTTTCCAAGTAAAATGATACATCTATTCTCGTGAAAGATACGCGCAGAAGTTACACAGAACAAAACACACAGTTGAAATTTTTATATCTTTTTGAAATTTTTTCTTACCGTCTCATATTTCTCCACGCTTATTGTGTGTGTGTGTATTAAAATTTATGTTACTTTCTCTAAAAGCGTTTGACATTTAATAATTTTATTCGACATAGTTGGATATACCTAAGCTTTAAGAGCAGAGAATCGAAAGAAAACATAAATACACAAATAAAAATAATAAAAAAAATATAAACTTGAAAATTATATGTACATACACGTAATTGGAAGAAAAATATCTCACTTTATACCATAGTAAAAATTAATATAATTAGCTGTAAAAATATTTATATATAATTTATATATACATATAATATATATATGTATATACATATGTATATGTATGCATATGTTATACATACTATATACATATAAAATTATGAATATGCATTAAATTAAATTTATCTATCTATTTAAAATAAATTTATATTTATACATATATACATAAATTTAAATTTATAAATCACTAAAGAATTAACAGATTAAACAATTATTATTATTATTATTCTCTCTCTCTCTCTCTCTCTCTCTCTCTCTCTCTCTCTCTCTCTTTGATTTGCGTTTATTACACTTGAGAATACCATCTCAAAGCGCGTAATAAATTAAACTGTCTTTCTCAGTGTTGGGTAGTAACTAGTTAAAACGTTAAAAGTTGAAAAAAAAGTTATAAAGTTAATAACTTTTAACTTAACTTAGTTAATTATAAGTGCATTTCAACTTAACCAAATTACTTTTAAACGTTAACTTTTTAACTTTTATTTAAGTTGAAAATTTTTTTGTCTGTTTTAAATGCCTTAGAAAAATAATAAAATATAATAAGACTAAGAGCGTATATTCGTAATCCGTTCATATTTTAAGACCATCTTGAGTAATTTCTTAAGATGCTAATACAGCCCTCTGATTGGCTTATGCCTTATGCCATAAGCTTTAGTCCGGATTTACAATAGATGTTTTAAACCTTAAGTTATAAGAAATTGATCAATTACAGTTGAATGCGAGGAGAATATTTTACTGTAATTGGTCCATTTCTTATGGCTTAAGGTTTATTAAAAAGTAAAAACCTAAAAACCTATCTGGCTATTTGTAAGTCGCAAATCGCGCTGGTGTGCCGAAGCCATTAACGCTCATGCGCTTTAAGAGGATGCTGGAGAGGGACTTTAATAATTATTTTTAATTTAATAAGAACTAATAATCAGAAAGATCGATTATTATTATTAATTTTCACACGTGATTCTGCAATGTATGTGATTCTAAGGAATTATGAGTTTTGTTATTATTTAATATTTTGTCATTATCGATACGTTGTATTCTTATTGATAGTTTATTTTTAACTTAAAATGCCATTTTTAAAAATGTAATCACTAATCTTATATGTTATCTATGCTGACTGTTTTTTTAAAGTTATATAACTATATAGTTATATCGTTATATGTTATATCATATATAAAAAAAATTAAAAATTAAATTTATTTAATAATCTATATTGTGTGTGTGTGTGTGTGTGTGTGTGTGTGTAGTTATTTAATCTCATTTTAAGAAAAATTAGGACATTTTGACCTCAAAAATAATTTTTTTCGAAATTAACTTTTTTTTAACTTAAGTTAATTCAATATTAACTTAACTTTCATTAAGTTCATTTTTTATTCCTTCAACTTTTAATTTAGATTTATTAATTTTGTAAAACTATTAACTTTAACTTTATTCAATAAAAAAAAACATTAACTTATCCAACTCTGGTCTTTCTATCTTACTCTTATTCTTACTTTTATTCTTTTTCCTCTCAAAAGCAAAACACTCTCCTGTACATTTATTATACTAAAGTAAATAAAACAGGAATAAACATGATATTTTAATAATCGCTAGTAAATATTTATTTTTTGTAATAATTACAATATATTATAATATACCATATGTTATTATAATATAATTAATACAATTGTACTAAGTAGTTATTAATATTTGCAAACGTTTATTCAATGAATTAATCCCACTTAATCATCGATGATAAAATTATCGATTTTGTAGTTAAATAACGCAATTAAATAACGTTACATTCGATTCTGTGTTCGGTCATAATTATCTTAATTGATTCCGTGTGATAAAATCTTTGCACGTACGTCATTGGTTATATAGTGCTATTGTTTTCACGGATAAATCTCGTTGCGACGACGTATCGTTGACGCCTTTCCATCCCTCGTGCTATGCCACCACCCTCAAGGGTCCCGAGTCGGAAGTCAAAAGGGTGGCAGCACGTGATTGTCCAGGATTGCTACTCGCATCGCGAACAACGCAGACGCGATATCCTCTTATATGCAGTATTATTGCTGTATTTGTAGAATTAAACTGATTTAAAGATATACCCCTTTTGATTATAAATCTTACGATCCACTCTTTTACTATCATACTTTTCTAGTATAATATTTTTATAAAGTATTTATTTTTTTTTAATTTACAGAATTTTAGTGATACAGTACAATGATAAATGTAGTCTGGTATATACTCTAAATATAGAATTAATAGAATATACATATATATAATGTTCGTTGTGGAATAATTTTACTATCCTTCTAATAGCAGGCAAATTAAAAGAGTAAAATTACGTTTCTTTTACGGATTTTATTTATGGAAAATTTTATTAATTTTTAGAAAAGTGTAATAAACTGGTTAAGTATAATAAATTATTGTGTTAATTATAATAGGATGAAAACGTCTTTTAATTAGACGTTTTGTTGTAAATATTTAAATATATATATATATATATGTATATATAAACTTTATCAAGAGACACGGTAGTGTCTCGCGCC
>NW_017295983.1:327687-328245 GCF_001594075.2 Trachymyrmex cornetzi
GTGTGTGTGTGTGTGTGTGTGTGTGTGTGTGTGTGTGTGTGAGTGTACGAGCAAATAATTAAAAATACCAAATATGAAAAGTAATGAAGAGATTTAAGAAAGAGAATTAATAATATTCAGCGTATTCATATGTGCGACCAGATTTAGATAGGTATGCGGCTTAGATTTATTATACTCGTAGAATAAGAATTTGTATGGTGTGCGTTATATATTGTAAAAGCGTATAAGACTAGAATAATGATTTCAGATTTGTAAGACATGCGGTTTAAGTTAAAATTAAAAGTGGATTTAAAATTAATTATAATCTTAATTGTAATTGTAATTGTAATTTTAATGTTAGTTAATGTTAATTAAACAGTAAACATTGTTTATTTCTTTTACAGTAACCTTTACTGTAAAATTTACAGTAAACATTTTCTGTAACATTTTATATTTTGAACTTTTTTTTATATTTCTGTAACTTATTATATTTTGAGGTCTAGCAGCGCGCCAAGTTTTTTTACATAAAAAATTTTATTTTCATAAAATTTTCTCATTTTGTGATGCTTCGTCTTTAAT
>NW_017295983.1:328512-337143 GCF_001594075.2 Trachymyrmex cornetzi
AAGTTAACAAAAAATATTACCACTTGAATTATATTATTTATGTAACGGTTTTTTTTTTAGTTTATGTAAAGTATAGTTTTTTATGGAAGGTACATGAACACTTGGCGCCTTTTTTTTACCTTTTTATAAAAAGGTAATTTTGTTAAGATATGTATATACCTTACGATTAGCAAATATACTAAATTAAGTAGAAATATCCTAAAAATTAGGATGACATAATTTATAAAAGAGATAGTAATTAAATTATGATTACTCTCGTTAAGAATTAAAAATTCTTTTAAAAATATTTAAATATTATCTTTATTACAATGTGTAGGGTAAGTGGTCCAACAATGAACCATGTAAATTTCAGAGGCTTGTATTTCTCTCAATTATTGAATTGAAGGTCTGAATTTTTGCATACAGTTTATGAATTTAGTTGACTACATACCGTAAATAATAACTTTTAAGTTATCCCTGAAGTTTAGTTACAATTTCGATTATTTTAAAAAACGGGAAATGGTTCATTGTGAACAAGGGGTGTTACACAATGAATCATGCTATTTTTAATAATGATTTACATGTTTTATACTGCGAATTGTTGGAATTATTTTAGTTTTGCTATATTTTAAAATGTTTGTTTATAAAATAGATAATTATAAGGTGGTGAGGATTCACAAGGCCGACCACAGCGTTTTTCTTTCGTTTTGAGTGAAAACGCGTCAAATAAATATATTTTTATTGAAATTTTAGGTGGGGAGAGGGGCTGTATTCTAAATAATTATTACAATGAATTATTATTTTGAAGGTTATCGTAAAAAAGGTTATGTGGTCTACAATATACCATGGTTCATTGTTCACTACGTCAAAATGATTCATTGAAGACCACCTAGCCTTTTCCACGATAATTCTCTAAATAATATGGTAAAATAATGTAATAGAAAAAGTTACTTACAAAATAATAAAGCCAAATGTGCACATAAAACTATTGCACAATGAAAAAAATTATAGGTATAACAACAAAAACATAAAAAATACGTAAAACTTACGAAAAAAATTTATTTTGCAACCCAAAATTCTTAAAATGTGACATTACATAGTCGTTCTTGGCACGATCTGCCAGTCGACTAAGGAGCCGAGGAGGGGCTCAAATGCGAGTCGCTGCATGATAGCAGCACAATCTGATAATGTTGCATTTACAAAATATCGCAATGGTTCATAGTGTACTATTGGTTCACTGTTGGACTACCTACCCTATATATAAAATATAAAATTGAAATAATAAATACTTTTTCAAATTTTGTAGAGTATCAAGCTATTTAAAATAAATCAAACTTAAAATAAATAAATTGGAAAAAATTTTCTTTTTGAAAATAACTTTCTTAAAAATTTATATGTGATTGGAATATTTAAAAAATTATAGTTAAGTCGAGAAATAACTTGTTGTGGAACGGCCAGAATGCGTTTGTCGCGATGAATTCTATTATAATATAATCGATAAGAGAAGATACGATATAAACGACTTATATCGGTTTTCTAATTTTCGCGATATTTAAGACTATGTCAAATTCACGGAAAAAGGATCGTTGATCTTCGCGAGACACGAACAATATTTAGGCGCGGTTTCGTATTGGAGTTAATTCACTTCGCTCTGATTAGACAAAAAAGAGCGGCGCACCCTCGCAGGACTTCGATCCCCGAAATAGATAAATGGATAAGCATCAAATGTGTATGACGCAGATTCAATAGACGCCAAATGATACGATGAGAAATTCATAGACTTGATTCATTTATAAAAAAAAAATTGTCATATCAAATTTAATGATAATCTTGTTTTCTTTATATGTTTCTGATTTTCTTTTTAATTGGGTATGAAAAATCAGTGATTCTTTTCTATAACTTAATTCGCTGTTCAAACAAGCCGTCAATGTCGGATAATTTAATCTATTCATATTATTATATTTTATATACATATACACATATTATTTTTAAAACTTTTTATATACAATATATACACTGAAAAAAAAATATAGTCAATTTTAATAAATATTTAGTTCAATACTTCTAACTAAACATTTACTTACAGTAAATAAATATTTATTCAGTAAAAAAAATGATTGTTAAATCAAATTAATATTTCTTGTATTAAATAAATATATCTTTATATTTAATAAATATTTAGTTTGCCGTATTCAACTAAATATTTATTAAAATTGACTATATTTTTTTTCAGTGTAGAAAAATATATGATTACACACACGCGTGCGCGCGCAAAGAGAGAAAAGCAAATTTAATTAATAATACATTAAATCACATAAATAGCTATTCAAACAATAAACACTAACTTATATTAATACTTCATAAATTACATAAATTACATTTTATAATATTCTTTACAGAAATAATTCGTGTAGTATAAAACAGACTTTTTACGCTATTTTATATATTGTACTTAAAAATTTTTAAACGTTTTAAAATTATTTTTTGATGTCTCTCTATATTTTATATTTCAATTTTATATTTGAAATTTTTACAATTTTAAGTTTAGTCCTATGTTTAACAATCTGTCAACATAATGCCTTCTAATTAAATCAGAAGAAGTTCTGATCTTATACTTTATTTTGATCGTGTTTTTTTAGATGTTTTTAGATGTGAAATCAATACCTCATATACGGAAAATCATGAAGTAATCACTCTTCATGCATCACTGAAAAATCATGAAATGCACTTTTTATGCATTACTGTGTGAATGATAAATGAAAGACTATTTTTAGTTTCCCTCTCTTTGTGTTGTCTGTCTATTTACTCACACAATTTTTTTTAAAGAAAATATTTTGTAAACAATTTGAGTAATTATAAAAATGACTTTATATTTTGTATAATGTAACACAGTTAAACCTGTTTAATAAATAGAATAAAATAATGATAAATATTCAGCTATATTAAAAAATATTAAATTAAAATAATTGTAGATAAGTTAAAAAATTTTGTTTATTTCCTAATATATATTGAAATGTATTTCTCTTTATTTAATGTTGCAACAAAAAGTTAAATATAACGTAAATAGGATAGTAATAATAACCTATGGCATTATTTATAATAATAATCAATATTCATTTTATCATTTTAAAATATAGTAACTATAAAATCTCTAATGAGTATATTTTTTTCAAAGATATTTATTATTATATATAAATAAGAGAACTTTGTTTATAACAAAATTTATAAAAATTCATTTTGACCATTCCAAGAACAATAGCAATCCACATATAGTAATATAAATATAATATCTTGTATTAAAATTACAACAGTTTATGTGATATACATATATACATTCTCGTAAAAAAATGTTAATAATTTTGAAAATAAAAAGAGAGATAGTGTATTCTATTAAAAGATATGTTTAAACTTAATAAAGGTTCATTTTAATATAAAAAAGTATTTAAAAAATATCAAAAGATTCCTTCGAGCCGGATTTGAACCAGCGACCTATGGATATCTGCTCATAATCCTTCCAACTACAGTCCACCGCTCTACCAACTGAGCTATCGAAGGTACTTGTGGTGTCCCACCAATGAATTCATTATATGGTAGAACTTAAATCGCATTACTAACCTAAAATTTGTAAGTACTAAAATATCTTTTCCCAAGACAAAAAGCAACTTATCAAATAATTTTGCTACAATATAAGATATTTACTGACATATATTTAAAAAATAATTAACAATATAAGATCTGATCATTTTTTAAAAACAATTTTTCTTAAATATCTGTAAGCAATTGATAAAATATTTAGAGAGAGATTTACATGAACTATTTTAAATAAAAATTTATATAAATATTTGTTACATTTCTTTAGAAAAGAAAATAATTATATTTATAAAATATATAATTTAAAATATATAATATATATTTATAAAATTATATTTTTCTCTCTCTGTACTGTAAATAATATATAAATTATTATTCTAGATTATACTTTGTCATATTATTCTTATATAATAATATAAGATTAAACCTTTAAATTAAAATTTAGTTGCCATTGGCGGCAATCTGCAAATGCTGCTCATACATTTTACAGTCAATAAATTATCAATGTTTAATATCGACAATTTTATAATAAATAGGTTACGACGAAATTTTACTGTAGAGAATTTAGCTAAAAGGTAATTTAAAGGCTATTTAATCAATAATGTTTCGGGAACCAACGACCTTTCTTGATAATGTCATAGCGCGCATTATGCGACATCAACTGCAATTTTAAATCTTCATTGCTTATTATTCAAGAAAATGTCTCGAGGTCGTTGACTTTGTACTCGTATGTGGAGCTTGGTTTAAATATTAGGAAATTCACACAAATAAAACATAGATATTACAATTATTATACAATAACAAAATGCAATTAATACAATCGAACAAATAAGCTGATTATGTTATATTATTCATTATTATTTTGACATCAACTATAATTATGTTTTTAACGTTTATTATTTGCATTTGAACAAATAATAATAGCTTATTTTGCTATGAGAATTTAATAAGTTAAATATTTAATATAAAATATGCCCAGTAAATGAGAATGGATTGAAACGGATTCAGTTCTTTAAAAAAACTCACTCGCGAATATTAAGTGAATCCTTTTCAATCTGAACGCATTTTTATTCTTTTATAAAATTATAGACATCAATCATTAGACAATTCTAAAATACGTTACCGTGAATTGAAAAACATAATTGTAATTATTTAACTCATTTATCAGTACTTCTCAATTCCAAATTTTCAATACTTGGATCTAATTGGATAGAAAAACTGTATTTCCTATTCAGAATTTTAATTTGAGGACTAAATAGGTTAAACACCCGGAAAAAAAATGTTATATATATGGACATATTTTATATGTATAATTATATATAACTGTATATAAAATATGTCAATTTTTTATATAATTTTATGTAATTTTATATAATTATATATAATTATACATATATAATTACATATATATGAAACATTTTTTGCCGGACAATTACAATTATATTTTTCAATTCACGATAATGTATTTTAGAACTGCCAGATATGATTGTATATATATAATTGTATAAATAAATAAAATGCGTTCGGATTGAAAAGGATTCACTTAACGTTCGCAAATGCGTTTTTCTGAAGAAATGAATCTGTTTTAATTCATCCTCGTTTACTAGAATGTATAATGACGAAAAGGTTTTGATAAAAAAATATATATATATACATATATAATATATCATTTTACCTATGTTATTTAAATTGCGCTTAAATTGAAAGAAACAATTTCACTTTAAATTCATACATTAATTTTATTTTGAATTAGATTAATTAATAGATATTAATTAGTTTTTTTTTTAATTTTAAAAATAATTGAAAAATTTTTATATATTTGTTAATTTCTGACGGGTTTTTATTACTAAAAAGAATAAACATATGAAATATGAAAATCATAGGACATACAGTGTGTCTCGCGTATAGCAGAAAAAAAATTGGTTGCCTGCGACCGTGACAGGACTCGAACCTGCAATCTTCGGATCCGAAGTCCGACGCCTTATCCATTAGGCCACACGGTCAGTTGTAAGCTGTGACTTCAACCAAGTATATCAGGGAATTTGGTCGATTTTCTCGTCGTATATTAAGCTTAAAATATTAAAATTAATGTGATTTTATATATAAATGCTACTAAAAAAATCTTACGACATGCTCCATAACATTATAATTCACAATTTGTATTTAACGGCGTTGTTATATATGTATATTGATCTCTTCCTCACAAATAATCGACATTCACATCATTAATGATGTGACTGTTGAGCGCGAAATAGTTATTAATTCAAATTTTATATCCAAAAGATTTGTAATAATTATAAGTAAGCTTTTATAAGTATAATTATTTATTTATCGCGTTATTGACAGTATTACTACTAAATCATTGGTAATGAATAAATTTTTCGTGATCTAACTCTGGAACATGGATAGAACGTTGACATTATCGACCATTTCAATCATTATTAAAATATATCTAATTTTTATGTATGCTAATTTATGACGCATCTGTATAAAAATAAAGAATTTAAATACTGCATAATATATACTAAATAATATATATTATTCAGATATATATTTACATCAATATAATTCAAGCAATTATTTTTAGAAATTTATATATATCGACAGTCGATCAATATAAATTTTTCTACCAGCATCATATCTCGGTAATATTATTTACCTCATTTTCTCTAATATCCAATAGATGGCAATACGTTCAATTTTTGTTTGGGGCGTTCGAGCACAAGACATTTTTGGTTAAGTTATATTAATTGAAATTTGTCAGTTATATTCGAACGTCACTGAACTCATCGTAACAATGACAACACCCCTTCAAACGCAGCTTTTGAGTGCTTTAGGGAACAAAACAAAATATCTTGCGGAATTAAAGAAAACATTCGCGCGTCCATTAATACAACGTGAGTTATTACTTTTATTAAAAACAAACTAAAATTATTTTAAAGAATTGTAATTGAATTAAATAAAAATTGCATTGAAATATTAAGGGCGACTGTTACCAACGCCGATTAACTTAATCGACGATTAACTCAATCAGCAGAATTACCATTATAGATAGAAGATTTTCATTAGTTTTATCACAATTAAGTATAGGAACGCAGAGAGAGAGAAATATATCACGAAGAGATAAAGTTAAGAATATACAGTCTTACTGTTGACTACAATATATATTGAGTTAATCGTCGATTAAGTTAATCGGCGTTGGTAACAGTCGCCCTAAATTAATACTGCATGAAATTTACATAATTATGTATAACAAGAAGGAACAGGATATCTATGTCATTTGTATAATAATTGTTTAAAATATATAGTTGCAGTAAAAGCAATAGAACTGGAACACATAGAAGAAGGTATACTAGAAAGAATAAGTAAAAAATATAGCATACCTGAAGAACATGTAGATGAATATTATGCTGCTATTCTTACAATTTTAAAAATATATCTACGTTCGCAATGCCATAATATTAAACCTGTGGAATTTAAACAATGGTTGGAAGAATTGAAGTAAGTGTACATATACAGGGTGTCCCGACCTTTTTTGCCAATCACTTTTATGTAGATAGAGCGGACTAAACTGAGTCGAAAAGTACTCTACCATTTTGCAATTTTCGCAATAGTTAACAAGATATTAATTACTAAAAATTGCAAAATATTAGTCCTGAATAATTTTTTACTCAAATACTATCAACTTTACAGAAAAACTGCAAGAGACAAAAATTATTTATTTTCTTCTCATAAAGTTCTAAGAATTTTTCAGAATTTTTTCAGAATTTTTTAATACCGCATTTTCTCATGTTGGTAAAAATAAGAAAATGCATTACTAAAAAGTTGATAAAAAATTCTGAAAAAATTTTCAGAACTTTATGAGAAGAAAATAAATAATTTTTGTCTCTAGCAGTTTTTCTATTGATAGTATTTGAGTAAAAAATTATTCAAGACCAATATTTTGCAATTTTTAGTAATTAATATCTTGTTAACTATTGCGATAATTGCAAAATGGTAGAGGACTTTTCGACTCAGTTTAGTCCGCTTTATCTACACAAAAGTGATTGGCAAAAAAGGTCGGGATACCCTGTTAGATTCTGTAGCTCATATGGCTCTTATAGCTTGTGACAACATTTATATTTTTATATAACCAATAAATTCATATCTATAACAATAATTGTTATAAAGAATTTTAATGATATATTTTTTTTTATAATAGCATCTGAAAAGTTATACAGAATTTTTCTTAGCTATTTTTTGTACATATTACAGATTGAATCCAGAATGTGTGGAAGATTTATCCTCTGTAATTTATGGTCCAAAACAAGCAGACTTATTATTAGGTTTAATTCAAAGAACAAAATTTAATCCACAACTTATATCCTGCAAATGGCGCGTAGATATTACAATCTCATCAAAGTATGTTTGGATTTTTTTTTATTAGATATTTATCATAAAATAATATTTTATAGAGAATTCTAATATATTTTTCCATATATATTGCAGTATATTAAACAGAGTACTAGAACCAACTATTATAATGGAATGGATTTTCAATACAGGTGAATGCATAACTTTTGAATTATCTTTGGCAAAGTTTCATCAATTGAGACATACTATAGCTACTATTCTCGTTGAGTTACAAGCGCTGGAACGGCATAGCATTTTTAAAACTATTCTGTCTAGTTGACAGTAACAATCTATTTTAATTTGTTACTAAGAGCAATTCTGAGGTATCAGTTTGCTTGGTGATGATTTATTAATTCTAAATTCTAAGTCGTATGAGAATATATAAATATTTACATTTCTACTTGCTTATATCCAGTTTATTGTATTACAGATGTAAAAATTATTTATACTAAAATTATAAGTAAAAATTTTTTGTATTATATTATAAAAAACTTCCGACTTTTCATAAATGTTATTTCAATAATTTCTAATATAAAAATACAAATGCCGGATCAATAATATAAAAACATTTCTCTCATGCGTTATATTTTTTTTATCAAACTTTATGTACTCAAATCTTTTTTAAATAGGCCACTTTTTTCAAAAAAACAATATATATATATATATATA
>NW_017295983.1:337187-339834 GCF_001594075.2 Trachymyrmex cornetzi
GTTTCCGTGGCTACGGTGTAGTGCAAATTTTATGCACGAAGTGGGATGTTGCTACACCGTCTCAAAGAGACCATGTAGAACCAGTGTGACATTTAAAATTTGAAAATAAAAGTCAAGCGGGAACAGAGTTTTAGCATAATAATGATACAGTATACACCATGGTGTGCACCACTCTAGTGTAATGTAGCAGGCACTGTAGCTGATAGCGTTTTCTCTTGGGATACACTGGGGCCGCGGTCCGAAAACAAGAGAAAACGCTATTAGTTGTACATTTCGGCTCGATTTCGTTGGCGACGCCCAATGTTCCCTTCTTGCCGCGCATTGCCTAGCAACGAATCGTCGGATGCTTGTAAACAATGCGCGTACCGCTTCATCTCAGGAGCATTCCTACTATTAATTATACTATACGAATGGAACTGATGAATCTGCCTCAATTTAAATAATGAATTAAAACTTCCTTTTTAGAATATATTCGTATAGTATAATTAATAGTAGGAACACTCCTGAGATGAAGCGGTACGCGCGTTGTTTACAAGCATCCGACGATTCATTGTTAGGCAATGCACGGCAAGAAGGGAACAGTGGGCGTCGCCAACGAAATCAAGCCGAAATGTGCAACTAAATCCCAGCTCTGATGTAAAATATCTTATTGCGAATCTTGAAAATTAAAGCCAGAAGTCGTCAGTTTACAACTGAGAAATATAATTCATTTTTCGGGACAATTATGTCTATTATATTTATAGCAAGAATAATTATCTCATTTTATCTTACAGCAGGAAAATAATTTATTTGCTGACAGTTTTATAATAGTCGAGTGCTACATACAAGGTGATTTAGGATTAAGAAAATATACTGAATAAAATTAAAGAAAATACAATGAATTAGGAAAATAAAATAAATTATTTTAATCTAACGTTTATGTGTATAATTTTTCACATAAACAATAAGGGCAGAATATATACATATATTCTACCATTATTGTTTATATGAAAAATTATACACATAAACGTTAGATTAAAATAATTTATTTCATTTTCCTGTAAATGTATTTATTTATTGTTTTATTTTATTCAAATATATAATAAAGTAACATGACTATTTTGTACTTATAACGTCATTCAGAATTTATTTATAAAATAATTTTGAACTATTGTATTCCATTATATTTAATAAAAAATCGAGTTTAAATATATAAGACAAAAAGGGCATATAAAGGTATATAAAATTAAAAAATAAAATTAGAGAAAACAAAATTTCAAAAATTAAAATTTTTATATTTGTTAATGCATATTTGTTATTTCTCTTACAGAGAAATGCTTAACTTCTAATTTTTGAATCATTTACATACATTTTTTGCACTTTTAAACGGAAATATATACCTAAAATAATATTATTAAATTCGTCCTATAATCCTGTAATGGATTTTGTGTCAACATATGTAACATCGAATATATCTGATGTTACATAAACAAAAGCAACTTCAATCAGTTTTTTTATTGGATATTGCAATTTTAATATTTTTAATCTGTCCTCTTATTATATGGTCTGTTTTCTGTTCCTGCACTAGACTGTTCTAGAACTCTCTTTCTCGCTTTAAACAAAAATATCGAACGTATATCTTTCTCACTTTAAGTTCCAAAAGTGTACACTAGTTCAGCCACAGAAAACAGATTGTTTCTGCAATGTAACAAATTAACTACATCATTTGATGCTACAGACACATTACAGTTACATTTTTTTCCTCACTTTTTCCTCCTTTTTTTTCGCCTTCTCCTTTTTCCTCCCTTCTTTGTTTTCATAACTGATTCCTTAATTCACTTATTATTGGAATCAAATAACAAATATTCCGCAATTTTCGTAATTTGTGTTGCCACTGCTTGAGCAACAGTGTTAGATAACTTTGTTGTCTCCTTTGTAACATAATCTGATATAAAACATTCATTGCTAATAAATATATTTTCTGATTTTTCCTCATTGACGTGTTTCATTGATTTTTTTATTAATTCCTTTTTCTATTGTTGAGACAGCCATAGTTGCACTGTGTAACATGTCTGTGAAGCAGCACCCCCCACCATCGAAAATCAAGTTCGGAATAGGTCAAAAATTTAGCGCTAATTATGCGCTAATTTTACACCCTATTCCGAAATTTAACGCTCCAACCGTTTAGCAGATTTAAAAAAAAAATGGGGGGGTGCAGCTTCCCAGAAAGCTGCAACCCCTCCAAAAAAAAAATATATACAGGACACGTACACAACAGATAAGTGAACAGAAAATTTTGCGCTAATTTTGAACTACACAATAGAGCCAAAAAAAATTAAAATATAGCGTCAATTCGAATATAGAGCGTTAATTCCAATATTAGAGCGCGCCGCACACTAAAGTAAATTACCTGATCGTCAAATAAATTGAAACCTCGATTGATTATGGTATCAAAATAATTCTTAGACATTCTACTTTCGAAATATGTGCACACTGAATTTTGCACTCACTCTTAAGTCAGTCAAAATAATCGAAACGTCGCGGAAGACCGCGCGCCGCGCCCTTAAATAGTTATCAAGAGCGTCAAATAATTATGCACTCGATTGATTATGGTATCAAAATAATCCTTAGACATTCTAGTTTCGAAATATGTGCACACTGAATTTTG
>NW_017295983.1:342287-342821 GCF_001594075.2 Trachymyrmex cornetzi
CACAACAGGCTTATAGCTCATTCAATTTCGAACAAATTAAAAAAAAAACTTTAAAATCGGTTAAGAATTAGAGCGTCGGTCGATTTTTGTCCACAAAAGGAGCCTTTGCGCCCACTGCGGCGCGCCGCGGCCGCGTCGTCTAGAAGGCGCGACGCGCGGTCTTCCGCGACGTTTTGATTATTTTGACTGACTTAAGAGTGAGCGCAAAATTCAGTGTGCACATATTTCGAAACTAGAATGTCTAAGGATTATTTTGATACCATAATCAATCGAGTGCATAATTATTTGACGCTCTTGATAACGAATTTAAGGGCGCGGCGCGCGGTCTTCCGCGACGTTTCGATTATTTTGACTGACTTAAGAGTGAGTGCAAAATTCAGCGTGCACATATTTCGAAACTAGAATGTCTAAGAATTATTTTGATACCACAATCAATCGAGTGCATAATTATTTGACGCTCTTGATAACGAATTTAAGGGCGCGGCGCGCGGTCTTCCGCGACGTTTCGATTATTTTGACTGGCTTAAGAGTGAG
>NW_017295983.1:343163-343930 GCF_001594075.2 Trachymyrmex cornetzi
TGCAAAATTAGCGCATAATTAGCGCTAAATTTTTGACCTATTCCGAACTTGATTTTCGATGGTGGGGGGTGCAGCTTCACAGACATCTGTGACATACATCTACAAGCAATAAATAAATCTTATGAGATAAAAGTATAAATGATATAAATGATATAAATTCAATTTTAAATTTATGTTATTTTACCTGTGAGTAATATAGCATTCGTTATTGATGTCTAGTCCTTTGTTGAAATTTTTTCTGTCTGATCGTTCCCAATGCTTTTAAACGTTTGCTGACGGTTGACTCATCGACATTTAATGTTTCCGACAACTCTTTAAGCGTCTGACATGAATCTTCTTGAAGTAATGCCTCCAATTCTCCATCTTCAAACTTTTTCGGCTGACCAGGGCGCTCTTTGTCAAATCTTCACGTCAAAATCATTGTTTTTGAATCTTCTAAACCAATCTCTGCAAGTTGTTTCAGATAGAGCATGCTCTCCATAAGCATGCCCTCCACTAACAAACGATGACTTTCAGCAGCAGATTTCTTGAGATTAAAACAAAAAAGTAATACTTTCCGCAAATGCTTTTTTGTGGTACAAAATCTGACATTTTTAAGGCTCCTGAGTAGTCGCGACGGCCATGTTGGAATCGTGACGTCAGAAGCGAGGAATGACACGTTAATTTACGCACAATGCCATTTGTAAACAGAGACAATTTGGATGAAATTAAACGATGGGTTCGCTTTAAAACACTTGTAAAAATCGATGAAAACTGTCCTTTTCTCC